>NW_014581002.1:1716-3434 GCF_000485595.1 Priapulus caudatus
CCTCCCTCCTCCCTCCTCCCCGTCTGCCCCTTCACGCCGACGCGCTTAGAAATTCCGACGCACCGGTAATAGCTATCGATCACGTGACAATCCGATGCACGCGCCGCCGCTGCCGACGTCGACGACGACGACGACGACGATGACGTAGATTGCTGCCGACGCGTCATCAACGATGTTTATTTTCCTCTTTGTGTCGCAAATTTCGGCATTAGAATCGTACACTCGTTCTCTAGTCGGTGGCGGCAGCGGCGGCGGCGGCAGCAGCAGCAGCGGTAGCGGCGGGAGAGGCTGAGTCAGAATTTGAATTACGCGTGTAAGACCCAGCGGATTTCACGCCGCGCGTAATCTCTGAAAACACTTTATATACCTCCCCCTCCCCTCCCCCTCCTCCTCCTCTCCTCCCCCTCCTCTCCCCTCCCCTCTCCCCACCTCCCCTCCTCTCTCTCTCTCTCTCTGCTTCGGCGCACCGACAGTAAATCGTGTTTGATTCGCTGTAATGGTGACCATGTTGTCACAGCTAAGCGATCGCCTCGCCTCGCCTTGTCTCGCCTCGTCCGCATTTCATCTATCACTGAGTGGAAACCTACACGACGTAATATATGAAACAGAATGATATACGATGCAGGTGTTGCAGGACATATTGCCCCCATAATGGTGAAACGCCCCCTCCCCCTTATACATCACGCAAGCGCATATCTAGCAGGGCGAATGGACTTGTTATTTTTAACTCTACCGCGCGTGCGCAATGTAGAAGGGGGCGTTTTGTTATAGCGGGAATGAATACCATGATACACTGCGTTCGTCTGCCGCCCCCTGCCTTCGCTGCCGTCTGTGGGAAAAATACCGCAAAACTAGATTTTGTTCCGCGGCGGTGCATATCGCGTGACGCGGCTGTAATATCGGTTAAAATCCGGTAGGCGGCGCGCTGGCGCATTCGTCAAGGGACAAGTGAAACAAACCCTGGTTTTTACTAGCACGTTAATTTTAACGAAAATTCAATTACGAAGTATGAGAGAGAGAGCGAANTATATATATATATATATATATATATATATATATATATATATATTGATGGTAGGCTACTCGTGTCACGCCTTATGTTAACCCAGCATTGTACGCACTTGTCTACAAAACACACAGACGGAGACGCACACACACACTCTGGGAGTCGACAGAGGACGAGAGTTGACAGTGGTCACAGTGTCCGGCACAAACCGGCAAACCCGGTTGTTACACCGTGGAATACATGACCGGGATACTCGGTAGTCCAAAAAAAATTCTCGTAACATTTCCACAACGTAGTCACTGCGCTTCAAAGTTACGGGATTTGAGTACGGGGTTTGATGGCAGTCATAACTACTGATAACTACTCTGTTCTGCAAGGCTTCAATCACGTCACAGTTTTAGAATGAATGGCGGTTCAGTTTTCCCTGGAAACTTGAACTACGCATTTCCGTTTCCGTAAGCGCTGCATGGTTATGCTTAAGGACTTTGGACTATCAGTGTCAGTTATTAAAGGTTAGGCTTTGAAATATGGCATCGTTGTGACGACGTCGTGCGTGTATTCAGGTGCATATATCGCTAACACCTAACGCGTATATGTTGGAAGATTTATGTGCCAGCAATTAAGCCTCGCCGTCGCTCTCTCTCTCTCTCTCTCTCGCTCTCTCTCTCTATCTCTCTCCCTCTCTCTCTCTCTCTCTCTCTCTCCCTCTCTC
>NW_014581002.1:4855-13037 GCF_000485595.1 Priapulus caudatus
ACACACACACACACACACACACACACACACACACACACACACACACACACACACACACACACACACACACACCAACATACATACATACATACACACATAGATACATAGGTAGATGGATAGAGAGATACAGAGGTATATAGATATTACATAATACACTTTCATCCCAAATTGTTCGCATCTGGCATTGTGCTGCATCAGAGCAATAACGAGATCGTGTTTCGTGCTGTGATATTTTCTGAACCGTGGCTTGGCATTTGTCTAGAACGAACAATCTGACAATCCGTTGCCACCCGTTCACAACTTTCACACCGACGCACACATTTCTATGTGTCATTGTAAAGATCACATAACAGAAATTCTCCCATCGTCAAAAATAATTGCGTGTCCGTTTGTCAGTGAAAGGAAGAATCGCGTGTAGAACATGCCAACATGCGCAGAACATCTTTCCTTGCTGCTGCGTGTATTGGGTACCTTCTCACTGCAAACGTCTGGACATAATATAGAGTCTGCATATATAACGTCTGGTATATAACGTCTGCATGTATGTATGTATGACGTATATAATCATATAATCATGTATGAGATATATAACGTCTGCATATATCTGGACATAATACGGTTTCACACGCTACGTTGTGTCGCGGGTTTTCACATATAATTGCATCATCTGCCTTGAGCGATGCTGCGATGGCATTCAGCTGCTGTGACCTTTACGTTAACCTTGCATGGCATGGTGCATGACAGCTCTCTCTGTCTCTCTGTGATATGAGAAAGTGACATTGTTGTAATGACTCTCTCTTTCTATCTCTCTCTCTCTCTCTGTCTCTCTGTCACCCTGTCTCTCTCTCTCTCGATGCTCTCTCTCTCTCTCTTTCTTTCTCTCCTCTCTGTCTCTCTCTCTCTCTCTTTCTCTCTATTCTCTCTCTCTCTCTCTCTTTGCTCTCTCTGTCTCTCTCTCTTTCTTTCTCTCTCTCTCTCTCTCTCTCTCTCTTCTCTTTCTCTCTCGCTCTCTCTCTTTACATTGTTTAATGACGATTTTTCTCAAAGATCAGATTCCCCTCAATTTAATAATATTATAAAGGCCATGGGTTGTTCACACCACGTAGGCTTTACGCACCTGATACTACTGTTGTTGTAATAATAAATAACAACAACAACAAATAAATAATAATATAATAAATAATAATAGTAATAATAATCAATAAACAACAATCATATAATATGAATCCCTACTGTCCCAGGTTGGGACACGGTCAACCAGAAGCCACCCGGCTAATCGTGATCCGCCTTTGGAAATGATAATAATAATAATATATGTATAGTAATAATAATAATAATCACAACAAATATATAATTTAATAATTGAATCGCCTATGTCCCAGGTTGGACACGGTCAACCCATGAAGCTCACCGTCTATGCCGTGATCCGCTTTTGGAAATCATAATTGAACTAATAATAATAATTAATAATAATAATCATGATCATAATCATGAATGATGATGATGATGATGATGATGATATGATCGATGATGATGGATGATTGATGATGATGATGATTCGATGATGATGATGATGATTGTGATTGATGTGATGATGATGATGACAATGACAATTGCAATGACAATGGGACAAATGACAATGACGATGATGATGACGATGATGATGATGAATGATAAATGAATGATGATGATGAGGTATGATGGATATGACATGATGATGATTGATGATGATAATGATGATAAATGATCGATGATGATGACGATGACGATGAAATGACAATGACAAATGACAATGACTGACAATGACGATTCATTGATTTACGAGTGGGGAATGATCGATGATGATAGATAAATGATTTATGATGCATGACGATGACTTTGATGATATGATGAAACGTTCACCATCAACCATTCCATACACATTCACAGTTACAAGTCTTAACCATCCTAATTTAACAACAGTTCATAACAAGGTGCTATTATTACTGGTGATTGTTTGTTATATCAATAATAAGATGTAAGACGTTATTAAAGCCTAGTGAATCTTTAGCATTATTATCGGATTTTGATTTCATGTTTCACGCATTTTCAATGTTTAATATTGACGAGCAATAAATAAATGGGCATTACATCGTGGATTATCGATACGATGTTTGATTGAGATGGATTTATTGTCCGTCGTATGGTTTATGCTGTCAGTGTCCATTTTTTAATGCTTAAATTCTTAAGAATATTGTTCGTTTTATTATTATTACCTGATAAATCATTTAGGTGGGTAGTGTGTTGTTCATCTAGTGTGCTTCATACAGACAACTAACGTAATAGGAAATTGAAAGAAAGCTTTCTTTATTCTTGTGATTTAGTTTATATGTTCTTTATAATCTGTTGTTGATTTACTGTTGCCAATTTTTATATAGTTATTATTTATTTATTGCGTTTACCTATGTCATGCGTATTAATGATGGCTCCCTCTCTCTCTCTTCTCTCTCTTTTCTCTTTCTCTCTCTCTCTCTCTCCTTCGCTCTCTTTCTCTCTTCTCTCTCTCTCTCTCTCTCTCTCTCTCTTCTCTCTCTTTCTCTTCTCTATTCTCTCGTCTCTCTCTCTCCTATTTCTCTCTGTCTCTCTGCTCTCTACTCCTCTCATCTCTTTCTCCCTTAAGCACGTCTAGGCGGCAGCACGTTGTAAACACTAACCCTCTCTCTTTTTTTTTTCCCATCTCTTCCTCCTCCACAGTTGAGATAACGGGCGACCACACCGTACTGGAGTTTCAGACGATTGAGGGTCGGCGCCGTCACGCACGCTAACGGCACCAGCACGGCCCGCACTCCCGCCTTCATCGCCACATGCAGCAACTCATTCTTCAACGGACGCAGCAGCTTCTTCGAAGATGGCTCAGAGCGGACGCATGAGTAACTTCGCCAATCCACTGGCGCAGTTTGGTTCGCGCGAGCACATCATCAAGCGAGCGCGACGTTCACGTCGGCGACGACGTACGTCGCTCTGTCGCGACTCATCGCCTACGAACATCTGAACATCTACTTCCAGTTTAAGACGCTCGCGGAGGAAGGCCTGTTGTTGTACAGCGCCGGAGCCGACGACGATTTCCTAGCGGTGGAACTCGTCGAGCAAGTCACGATGCACAAAGGTGGCAGTTAACAGAAAAAACAGTCGCGACGCGAAAGAGCAGCAGCGTGACTGCGCAGGCGTGCACTGCAGCGCCGAGCTCTGCGAACCACCGACTGAAGCACGAACGTCACGTATGATGCGGAAAAAACCTAGCGTTGACGAGTCACATGTTGATAGGTCGACAGACACGGATGGCGCTGAGCCACGACGCCGGACCCGCGCACCATCTCGACCTGCAGGGAGATTTCTACGTCGGGCCGGCGTGCCGGCGCAATGCGTACGAGCGTCTTTCCGGCGCAACGTTGACGCTACGCGCGCGCTACCACGGATGGCTTTGGCGTTACAGCTCCGAAACAAGGGTTTTATGAACTTCGTCTATTTGCTTCTTCTCTGTATATTTTCTTGTATGTTCTCAAGGACGCTGCTCTCATAATCTTCCTCTCCCTGACGTTCTCTTGTTCGTTTTCCACTGGATTGCCGTTGGTCGCGCCACATCTTGGTGTTAAGGTAGATTTGGTTAAAGTGGGTAGATGGTTAGATTGGTTTTAGATTTTTCCCCCGGGGTAGAAGAGTTTTTCCACCCCGCCTCTAGTCCGGGTAGAGGGGGTGGAGGAAGGGTAGGGTGTAGGTAGGGACGGTAGCTTCGTAGTATGGGTAAGTGGCTAGAGGGGGGGGGAGGTTAGAGGTAGAGGTTAGAGGTTCGACCTGGTAGTTGTAGTGGTAGAGAGTAGAGGTTAGAGTAGTGTAGAGTAGAGGTAGAAGGTAGAGGGGGTAGAGTAAGTGTATATGTAAGGGGTAGATGATAGATTGTAGGTTTTTCCTGTTTTTAGACCCCCCCAGAAGACATTAAAGAACAGGATAGAAGGTAGAAAAAGGTAAGCAAGCGTTACCGCCACCCCTGTTTATTGAGGCTCAAGAGGTAGGAGGGGAGAACCTTGTGTAGAGGTAGAGGTTTAGAGGTAGAGGTAGCAGGTAGTAGGTAGTATTGTTTCTCACGTCGGTATATGTAGGCCGGGGTGGTGCTCGATGAGTGTAGGACCCCCCCAAGGTAGAAAGTAAGAGGATAGAGAGTAAGAAGAAGAAAGAAGGATAGAAGCGCTCACGACGCATAGACGGTAAGGTAGGTGAAGTAGAGGATGTACCCTCGTGCCAACGCAGCTGCACCCCCGGGGCCCCCGGAGCAGTAGCATGGTGTACGTCCTCCCCCTTCCGTGAGTGAACATCCCCTCTACATTGCGCTATGCGTGTGTTTCAAGAGGAAGTGCAGAATTCCTGCGCATGCGGATATTTTTCAGGATTTATTTTGCACAGTGTGAGGGGACGATTTAGCATAGAGGTGGTATTCGAGTACAAGCGGAGGGTATAGGTGGGGAACTTTCGGGCGGTTGTGCGTTTTCGATATTCCGTTTCTAATATATTGTGATGCGAGACTCTCTATGTATCGTGATCGTAGTAAGTAGTTAATATAGATAATCTGAATAGAACAAAAGTTCAGGCAAACGTAAATTGACGATAAGAAGCTGGCGATGGAAGGATTAGAGACCCCGTCACCACCACCAACCGCCCGTACATCACTCTCCCCTACCACCACTGCTGCCTCTCTGGGTAAACTTCTTAGTGCTCGAGATACTATTGGGTATATTATGTGAAATATTGTTCTCGTGTTCATTCATATAATCTCCTTATATCTCTGTCGCGTGTCGTGCTCTGTTTCTGTTTTTTTTTTCATATTCTTGTGGGTTCTGTTGCGATGCAAACCCCCATACTTTTTTTTTTTTTTTTTGTTTCCCCCCCCCCCCCCCCCCCCCCCCTTTTTTTTTTTTTTTTTTTTTTCTTTTTTGTTCTTTCTTTGTTGTCCTTGTTGTTTTTTTTTTTGTTGTTTGTGTGGGTTCCGCCCTGCCTCCCCCCCCCCCCCCCCCCCCCCCCCTCCCCCACCCCCCCCCCCCCCCTGTGTCCCTTCCGCGCTGTGCCGTCCGCTCCCGCTCCCCGCTCCCCGCGCCGCCGCGCGCCCCCCCCCCCCCCGTCGCCTCCGTCCCGCTCGCCCTGCGCTCCCCGCGCCCCCCCCCTCCCCGCGCATCGCCCCCCCCCCCCCCCCCCCCCCCCTTTTTTTTGCTTTCTTTTCTTTTTCTGTTGTGTGTGTGTGTGTGTTATGTGTGTTATTGTGTGTTTATGTGTGTTATTGTTTTTGGTTTGTTATTGTGTTTTTTTTTTCTGTTGGTGTTGCGGGTTTTTTTTTTGTTCCTCTTTTTGGTGTGTGTTGTGTGTGTGTTATGTTTGTGTGTTGTGTTGTGTTGGTTGTGTTGTTTGTTTTTATTTTTTGTTTTTTTTTTTTTTTTTTTTTCCCCTCCCCCCCCCCCCCCCCCTAAGTGTGTCATGTTGTGTGTTAGTGATTGATTGTGCGGGCTTGTGTGTGTATGGTGTGTTGGGGTGTTGTGTTGTGTGGTGTGTGTTGTTGTGTGTGGTGGTTTTGTGTTGTTGTGTCGTGTGCTTTGCGTACGTGCTTGCGTGTTCGTGTGTCTGCGTTGCGTGTGTATGCTGTGCGTTATGTGCAGGAAATGAAGTCGGACGTGAGGGTAATATGAGAAGTTTCATTTCTCGGACGTGTTTGCAATCGTTCGTATTCAACCAACGATAAGATAAATGCATAATTCAGAGTAGATTAACTATAGGTATGGAGGACCATGACACTTCCGAAAACACGGTGAATTTCAACATTTGCGTGCCTTAATTTTACCGACGAATATTACGTTGCAAACTCGATAAAAATTACATCTAAATTAGCGATTGGACATCACCTTCTCACTCAACTTTATACTTAGTTTTCAACCTCTTCTTTTTATGGAGATATAGCTTATGAATCGTTCACAGCGGTGCTCGTTTCATAGCGTTTGACTTTAGGCTTGTGGCTTAGCTTTCCTCGCTTCCGAACTGTTGCTTATGCAGTGTGGGAATTGGTCTTTGTCTGTTCACAGAATGCCTCCTGTTGGCGGTTGGCAAAGCGGGTGTGCATTAGGGGTTTGAAAGTACGTGTCCAGCCAACAGGGGGCATTCTTGTGAACAGACAAGAGCACCATTCCTTCACACTTGACATAACAAACAGTTGCGGAAGGGCGAGTTAAAGCCATAAAGACACAAGCCTAGCTCAAACCGCTATGACACCTCCATGTCGTGACGTTCAAAGCCTTATATCTTCTATAAAAAGAGAGTATGAAAACAAGGTAAGTGACTGAGAGGTGGATGTCCAACGCTTACATTAATGTAATTTTTATCGATTGCACGTAATATATCGTCGGTATAAAATTAGGGTCAAGCAAATGTTGAAATATTACATGTTTTGTGAGTGTCATACTCCTCCTATATTTATCTTTTACTCCTGATAATATGTGTTTGTGCTGCGTACGTGACTTGCGTGCGTGCGGGCGGTGGTCTTGTGCTTTTCCATTTGTGGTTGTGTCATCCTCGGTGTCTGCTTATGGACGTGTGTGTATGTGTGTACCTTGTTTGTGCTGTGCGTTACTTGCGCATGTACGGTCGGTTAGAGATGTTACCGTATTAGATGCGATTAGCCCCCTGGCTCCCAACAGGGCGTACTAGTACTCCCGATGGGTGGTGGTACCAGCGAACACACAGGGGGTCCTGGGAAGCCTCTTAGACAACTTTTAAATAAAGTAGTGCCTTATATAATAATCAGCGGTGTGATTTCAGCAATCTTCTTCGCTATCGCTTGATTAGCAGAAATAATTCGCCGTTGTGCTGTTTATTAATAAAACATAAAGCATGATGGTCAAATATATTCATCGACAACTACATCTCAGTGTTGCTCGTTCTTTCAGTTTTGCTTATGGTCGGGCGAAGAGGCCTTTGTTACCAGGAGATAGCGTAAAAAATTAGGGTAGGTACAGGGAGTTAAAAAAAGGTTGGAAACACATGCCGCTGCGGTTTTACTTAATCACGGGTTTGTCTACTGTAAGCCTCGTCTGCCTGCTTTGCTGTTGCAGCGTTCCGGAAGTGGAAGTGTGCTAGACGGACTCGTGTGAGAAACATGGGAGATGCGTGCAACACTGGGTCAACTACCACGTGCAC
Organism: Priapulus caudatus; assembly: GCF_000485595.1. Classification (NCBI taxonomy): domain Eukaryota; kingdom Metazoa; phylum Priapulida; class Priapulimorpha; order Priapulimorphida; family Priapulidae; genus Priapulus; species Priapulus caudatus. Next base: position 12,065 of record NW_014581002.1, read on the forward strand.
ACTGTTGATCATTTGACGTCATTTTCGTCTGCGATCGCATGCGACGAAAGGTTGCCTATAGTCTACGGCAGCGGAAGCGTGCACGCACGCACGCACGCACGCTTTGCAGCACTACGGCACGCGCACGCACGCAACGCACTCACGCACGCACACACGCAACAAAAATGCCCATAAGAACACGGCACGCACGCACGCTGACGCACACCACGCCACACGATGCCCATAAACACGCACCACGCACACACTGCGCGCACATGATCATTGTATATGTATGTGTCATATATGTTATCCACAATGAACTATATTGGTGTCGTTGCGTTTCGGATACCAGCCGCCGCCCCGGCGTCCGGCCCGCATCGCACCGACCCCACCACCGCGCCCGGTGTGCTGTGCGTTGTATTGCGCATATATACATGCCTTGCGAAAACGTTCGTAGCGTACGCTGGGCGTTATAGGTGTGTGTGTATGCCATTCAACTAGAGCAGGCACAGTCTGGTTCGGCGGAGCTAGGACAGTTATTGCATGCAGTTATTGCAGTTATTGCAGTTATTTCTGTTATTGCAGTTATTGCTGTTATTACCCGCCATTTCTTCCCCCGGGGCCTCCCCCGGCCCCGCGGGGCACCCCCCGGGGGTGTGGAGGTCCGCCGCCGCCCCCAGCTATGGCGCGTAACGCTGGGAGTTGTATTAGAACACGCACGCACACGCCACCACACGACACAGCACACGCACAAACGCACTCCGCCTCCGCCGCCCCCGGCGCCCGCCCCCGCCGCCGGCCCCCACCCGCCACCGCCGCGGCCACTACCCGACGCGAGGTCCGAGACACACCCCAGCGCGCCGCAGCTCCCCCCCCGCACACGCCCACACCACGCAGGGCGCACGCCGACCCCACACACAAACACACCACCACACCACACTACACACCACCCACACACCACCCACAAGCACCACCCGCTCACACCACCATCCCT
>NW_014581003.1:0-1359 GCF_000485595.1 Priapulus caudatus
TCTCTCTCTCTCTCTCTCTCTCTCTCTCTCTCTCTCTCTCTCTCTCTCTCTCTCTCTCTCTCTCTCTCTCTCTCTCTCTCTCTCTCTCTCTCTCTCTGCCTGCCGCCGCTAGAGTCCCCTCCGTCTAAGAGAGGAAGCTGAACCGAGAAAGGAAGTGGACACCACTCAGCCTGAGCAATCAATCCAGCGATAAGCCATCAGCAGTCATTGCAGCAGCAACAGAAACAACACCAGCACCACCACCGGCACCATCATCATCATCGTTATCATCATCATCAGCATCATCATCATCATCATCATCACCAATATTGTCGTCGTCATCGTCATCGTCGTCATCGTTATTATTATTATTATTATTATTATTATTATTATCATCGTCATCATCATCATCAGCAGCAGCAGCAGCATTAGCAACACCAGTATCAGCATCAGCATCAGCATCATCAGCAGCACACCAGCAGCACACCATAGCCTGCCTGCACTGCCATAGCCTGCATACATACACATTAACGGTTAATTGCGACCCGGCTGACTGACTGAGAGACGCTTAGCGCTGCAAGCAGGTCGAGTGTTCTCCTCTTGCTTTAAATCTAGATGGAGAGTCCGACAGCAAGTGGCAAGGCACACACGCGCACGCACACACGCGGCCAGCAATGGTCAACTTCCACCTCCTTATTGCGCGGCAGAGCAAACGGACGATGGCTCCCTGTGTCCGCAAACGCACGTACGGTTCCGGTGTTTCGATCCATGTCGAGAGTGCATCCGGCCCTACATCCGTCGCCCGAGGCTAGCGGAATCTCTGTCCTCCCTGTCGTTTCGTCACCAGGGAAGATCGTAACCCTCAGGAAAAGAACCCTCGTTACCTCAGAAAAGTAAATCCCCCCATACTGAAGAAAGAGGGTTTGCTCATACGGGAAGAAAGGATGAATGTCCGTGAAGATACTGCCCCGCATCCGTGAAGATGCTGCCCCGCATCCGTGAAGATGCTGCCCGCATCCGTGAAGATGCTGCCCCGCATCCGTGAAGATGCTGCCCCGCATCCGTGAAGATGCTGCCCCGCATCCGTGAAGATGCTGCCCCGCATCCGTGAAGATGCTGCCCTGCATCCGTGAAGATGCTGCCCGCATCTCCGTGAAGATGCTGCCCGCATCTCCGTGAAGATGCTGCCCACATCTCCGTGAAGATGCTGCCCCGCATCCGTGAAGATGCTGCCCCGCATCCGTGAAGATGCTACCCCGCATCCGTGAAGATGCTGCCCGCATCCGTGAAGATGCTGCCCGCATCCGTGAAGATGCTGCCCCGCATCCGTGAAGATGCTACCCCGCATCCGTGAAGATGCTGCCCGCATCCGTGAAGACA
>NW_014581003.1:2095-2515 GCF_000485595.1 Priapulus caudatus
TGTGTGTGTGTGTGTGTGTGTGTGTGTGTGTGTGTGTGTGTGTGTGTGTGTGTGTGTGTGTGTGTGCGTGCGCGTGTGTATCTGCGTGTATGTGTATGTGTGTGTGGGTGTGCGAGGGAGGGGTAAGGATGAAACGACGCCCTGGCTTTATATAATCTCTAACGAGCAGTACGTAACTCATCAAGTTTCTACACACTACATTAGCCCCGACTCCAGTTCGACCCAAACAACCGTATGTGTGGCAGTGCCGTGGAGTGTGACGCTGCGGGGCAGAGTGAGACTGGAGAGAGGGGACCGGCAGTAGCAGCGGGGACGAGAGCGAGGCAATAAAGACGTACTCTCGTGGGGGGACCCTGAATCTCTAATGTCGGGTTAAGTGGTCATCGTAGGCCGTTGCTGTGCGTGCTCCCGCGATACACT
>NW_014581003.1:3846-6152 GCF_000485595.1 Priapulus caudatus
CTCTCTCTCTCTCTCTCTCTCTCTCTCTCTCTCTCTTTTTGTGTGCTCCAGTCTCTAGCCGGTCATAAATATAAGAGTTTAATATAGCGTCTCTTTCTGTCTCCCTCCCGCCTGTGAATAATCACAACTTGTTTAGAAGCTGGCAGCAAACAAATGCGGCTTTCCATGTGAATATATAGCGAGCTGACAACCGAAGGCAGCACGCGAGAAGAGCTGAGAGAGCGGCTAGAGATACCCCTAAAATATATGATCTCAACTGTTTCCCCTCCCTGTTCTCATCCTGTTTCCCAGATTCTCTTCTCGCCCTCTCCGCTCTCGTCCCTCCGCCTCCCTTCTCACTCTCCTTGCGGTCTTTGTCGCCACCTCGCACTCTCCTCCCTCTCGTCGCTCTCTCCTCGTTCCTCCTCCTCCTCGTTCCTCTTCCTCCTCGCTCCTCATCCTCCTCCTTTTCCTCCTCCTCATCCTCCTTCTCGCTCTCTCTCTTCGCTCCTCCTCCTCCTCCTTCTCGCTCCTCCCCTCCTCGAGCTTTTCCTGATCTCTGCTCTCTCTCCTCCTCCTCATCCTCCTCCTCCTCCTCCTCTTTCTCACTCTCTCTCCTCGCTCCACCCCTCCTCGAGCTTCCCCTGATCCCCGCTCGCAGTGCAGAGAGATGATTAGACGGTATTTTATTGATAACGCTGTGGATCAGAGAGCGACATGGCCGGCGATGTGTCCGAATGCATCATCAAAGTTTTACATTCATAGCAGAAGCAGCAGCAGCAGTAGCAGCAGCCGCCGCAGCAGCAGCAGTAGCCGAAGCAGCAGTAGTAGTAGCAGTAGCAGTAGCAGCAGCAGCAGTAGCCGCAGCAGCAGTAGTAGTAGGCTAGTAGCAGTAGCAGTAGCAGAAGCAGTAGTAGTAGCAGCAGTAGTAGCAGTAGTAGTAGCAGTAGCAGTAGCAGTAGCAGCAGTAGCAGCAGCAGCAGCAGCAGCAGCAGCAACGCCAAACGACCTTCAGTATCCTCTCACCACTTTCATTCTCTCTCTCTCCTCGTTTTTGTCGCTCTCTCTCCCTCCATTTCTCGCTCTCTTTCTCCTTCTTGCTGTCTCGCTCTTTCTCTTTCTCGCTGTCTTGCTCTCATTTTTCCTTCTCGCTGTCTTGCTCTCTCCCTCTCGCTCTCTTCGCTCTCTTTCTCCTTCTCGCTGCCTTGCTCTCGTTCTCCTTCCTTGCTGTCTTGCTCTATCTCTTTCTCTCTCTCTCTCTCTCTCTCTCTCTCTCTCTCTCTCTCTCTCTCTCTCTCTCTCTCTCTCTCCCCCTCTCTCTCTACACGCAGCAGTGCGCGCGTGCCTGCGTGGTGTGTGTGTGTGTGCCAGTAAATATGTCGCAGTCGAGATGACCTGCACGGGTTGTGTGGGTGTGCGCAAGCGTCTCTCATCTCTATGACTCGCTTGATGATGTGTGAAGTGTGGTGATGTGTGTGTGTGTGTGTGTATATTTTGTGTGTGTGTGTGTGTTGTCTGTGCGCTGTGATATGGTGTGTGTAACTTAAGTGCGTTGGGCCGTGCGTGAATGTATGTGTTGGGCGCGCGGCGTGGGTAAAGTTAAGTAAATGTAGAGAGTGGTTGCATCACATGATCCTCTACACTACGTTGAATGATTGTTTAAAAAAGGAAATTGCAATTTAATAAGTTTCAAGTAAGAATCCGAGAATCAATAAAATCGTTAATCAATACGCTATAAGTCACTATCTATTCACTCCACCCAATCCTTTCATGTAGGACAAATATAATATGCGTGAATCAAATCCACATATATAATTCATCTTGTCCGCCGGTCCGTCCGTCCGCGTCGTCCGTCCGTCCGTCCGTTCCGTGTCGTCCCGTCCGTTCCGTCTGCGCCGTCGTCTGTCCGTCTGTCCGTCCTGTCGTCTGTCAAGTCTGTCCGTCTGCCCGTCCGTTCCGTCTGTCGCGTCGCCCGTTCGTCCTCTGTTCCGTCTGTCCGTCTGTCCGTCTGTCACGTCTGTCCCGTCTGTACTGTCCATCTATCCGTCAGCCGTCTGTCCTGTACATCGAGTCACGGCCGTGTCGCGGACGACTACATGTACCTTGTCCCCGTGCGGCTGTGCCGTCACAGCGTTATGTCGCCCCCCCCCCCCGCAATAACGGAAGAATGTGGCAAGTCTTAACAGGAAACACTCCACCATAACTTAATACACCGCGCATATATAAATAAATAATAAATAAATAAAATAAAGTAAATATATATATATAATCAAGAGTCATAATAGAGCATCTCTATTATGAAGCTCTTGATATATACTATATATATA
>NW_014581003.1:6177-13036 GCF_000485595.1 Priapulus caudatus
GGGTGCGCGCGTCTGCTCTCTTCTAGTATCGTGTGGTATGGTTGGCGTGTGGTGGTGTGGTGTCTGTGGTGCCGCTGCGTCGGTCGCAGTGTGCGCGCTGAGGGTGAAACGTAAATGTGCTGTCGTGTGCATGGTGCGATGATATGTGTGTGGGTGGGTCAAGGATAGTGAATTTGCCACTTACGGTCTGACGATGTGTCTCAAGGAGAGAGATTTCGTAGACCGGTCTTTGTATCGCGCTGCTCGGCTCTCATATTCTTGTTCCCTCTGCCATCTTTCATTTGTGGACAGAGATGCTGGATGCTGTGATGATCAACTTCAGAGGTTTATATGTTCGCTGTCGCTCGTTTCTCTGCGGTCGGCCTCTCTGTGTCCGGGTGGCTGCTCGGTCGTGTGCGTTGTTCGCTCTGACCAGTTCGTTCTGCTCCATCTGTTCTCGACGTTTGTGTCTGTCTGTCATGTATGCGTTCGCCGGATACTGTCTCGCTTGGTCCATCGGTCACGGGGCCTAGTACCTTGGCGCTTGCGTGCGGGCATGAGAGTGCGCTGATCGATAGTGTGTCTTTGTCGCGTTATAGTCTAGCGTCGCGTGCTGGCGGCTCTAAACAGGTAACTACACTCCTCCAGTAGTTACTTACAGGTCGAGTCTTTTTTGGGAAATTCGGGCGATCTTCAGCGCGTGACTGTCTAGTTGATAATTATATTGTTCTCATGCATGCTGCCTGTAACTAAATCCTTGATATATCATAGTTCTAGCGAGTAGCTCAAATTTTTAACTCTTCTGTGTTTGAGCTCTTGATTAGGTAAGTGTGTAGATTTTCGTTCTGTAAAGGTCTCCGGTGATTGATTACAGTTTCTTTTTCTTCTTCTTTAATAGAATACGGCTTTTTTGCTTGTTATAGGATGAGATGTCGCGACTTATAACCCATTGTCATACGCTAGTTGTATTGCTATTCTCGTGTTGGGCAGCGCTAATTTTCTGAGCTGTAGTCTATAGACATCGCGTTACGGGAGCCATGGACCGATTAGACCGGAGTGTTCTCTCGCGTGCTCGTATGGAGGGGGGGCCGGGCTGGCCAGAGCGTATAGGATGAGCAATTGATGAGTGGTGCGCGGGAGAGGGGGCGGGGCGAATTGCAGTGCGCTTAATGCATAAGTGGTGGTGATGCTTTCTCATCTACTCGTTTTCCAGTAAATAGTTCTTGGACAACTGCGGGTCATATGGGTGTAGTGGTATTAAGTCACCACCCTTGATCCGTCGAAATGCTTAGGTAGAAATGGAGATTGGGTGGAGGAGGAAGGCGCGTGTAGGAGGCTAGCTTATTATTGGCGTGAATTGGCTCGCCTGGGAGGGAGGTGAGGCGTGAGACCGCGTGCAGGGCATGTGACGTTGCGTGCATTGCAGCATCGCTTGAAGGGGACAGTGATTTTTCGTTTCAACAATTTTCTTTTCCGTTTGTGAGGAGGGGAGGGAAGGAGGATTATGAGCAGAGAGGAGTGACAAGTGAGGAGTGTCGGTAGTCTTTTCAATTTCTGTTAGACTCTACCTCGCAATGGATCTCGCGGTCTTGCTGATACTAGAGATTGACACTACTCTACATGTGCTCAATTTGCCAGTTATTATGCTATGTATTTGTGGGAGCTAGATCAATTGGATTCAGTTCTCGAGTAGGAACGTTGACGGACAGCGAGCAGTGTGGAGAGATATACGAACCAGGGCGTAAATCTCGCAGGGTAGCGATTGTCCGAAGTCACGGTTGGGAGACGGCTCAAATACGAATCTGGCTCATGGACTCATACTATAAGTTTCTGTTTGCTAGGCTCCTGTGCGATTGCATTTCGTCATGGTTTGTGCACGTGTACGTGACATCTATCATTACAATGCGTGTATGCATGTGGTGCGACTCAGGTTGCAGACATTGTTTTCGTATATGTTGGGCCTGCTCATGTGTCGACCTTTCGCGATAATGTTCTCACATGGTCTGTTCGATATGTCTAATTGTGTTATCTACCTTTTTTGCGTTTTTCCGTTTCATGCCGTTTTCGTATTTTCGTCGTTTTCTTGGCTCTGCATGTCTTCGGCTTGGCAGAGAATGTCTTCGACTTGCATGCTTCGCTCAGTCGTCGCTCGCTGTATAGCTTGTCTCGCGATGCAGAGTGGCACGAAATTGCCGTAGTCTCGTATCGGGACGCGATGACAATTGAGGTCGATTGCGGTTGTCCTCCAACGTGTGTGGTTTGTCTTGTGGTCTCCACGTTTTGCCGTTGGCTCTTCATGCGCGGGCTTCTTTAGCAGTTGTTCGCGTCGCCTCTCGCGGATCCATAACGAGACCTCCGCCTTGCGCGCCGTAGTCTATTGTTCACCGGTGTGCACCTAGCGAGGTCGTTGAGCTAGGCTGTGGTTGCTGAACGAGCATTGCTATAGCAGTATGCGAGAGGGTCTTAGGGGGTAGATTGCCGTTCGTATGTATATAAGTTTTTGTGCTAAGGGGAAGTCTGAGAGATGGGAGAGCGGGAGAGGGGAGAGTGTGCAGCATAAGTTGAAAAGTCAATGGAGATACAGGAGTATATATTGGAGTGAAGAGAGGTGAAACCTGAGTGAGGAGCAAAGTTCACATTTGAGAGAGGTGGCGTTATAGCTGTACTGTGGGTTAGATTGTGGTGTGGGTGTATTAAACCGGCGAGGTAAATGGTGGGAGTCAGTGCTACGTGGCGAGTTGCGTCAGATTGACGTGTCTTTTATGCGTGTATAGTCGTTGAGTCTCAGTGGAAGATCGAGGAAATACGTGGAGGAATATTTCAACGGAATTGGGTTGAAGGAGAGGTTCAGAACGGTACAGAAGAGGTGGTGTTTTTGGCGAATTTGTGTAGCAAGTAACGTGGCACAGAGATTGGTGAGAAGCCAAATAGGTTGTGCTTCGTTGAAGCCAGTGCGTAAGTGACTCGCTGTGCGTGGCGCGGTAGCACGAGGATTAGGGAGGTTTGCTAGGGAGTTCGGAAGTTAAACAGGTGTGTGTTGGTGTATGGCGAGTGGGGGGTGCGAATGAGCGGGGAGGTGGGTTGGTGTGGGGGGGGTGGGCGTATTGTGTAGAGGAGGAGACAAGTGAAGTGGAGGTAGATACGTAGAAGTGGTGAATATTTTTACGATTTTTTGAAGTGTGAGATTGTGAGATCATAACGAGGTCGTGATTTCAGAGAGGCTTGGCGAGGAGTGAGATGGAGGAGCAAACGTGGTAGTTGTTGGTAAGTGGATTTGCATTGATGGGTTGAAGCTGGTTGATATATATACGGTTTTTTGTTTTGCTAGGATAGATCCATTCAACCATGTCATCGTGTGTTTTTGTTTGGGAAACGAATTTTCTGCTAGAACAAAGCAGACGGACATGCCGATAGAACGGTCTCTCGGGTGCATGGAGAGGAAAGCAGGATGAGGAAGATGAAGAATATGAGGAGGGAGAGGGAGGAGGAGGAGGTGGAGGAGGAAGCGGAGGAGGAGCAAAAATATGAGGATGGAGACGAGGGGGAGGAGGAGGAGGAGGAATATGATGCGGAGGAGAAGAAGGGGGAGGAGGAGGAGGAGAAGGAGGAATATGACAGGAGGAGGAAGAGACGGGAGGAGCTCTCACTTCTCCCTCTGGCTCTCCCTCGCACGCGCTCTGTACCTCTCTCTCTATGATATGATCATGATCATGATTCACGCAGTGGAAAGTAACCAACAACAAGGGATAGAGAACAACCAGCGTAAATTGCAGAGTAGCGATTGCAAAGTCACGGTTGGAGAGGTTCAATTGCACGACCTCAACTAATAAGCTTCGATTGCAACGCATCGATTGCATTTACCTCAATTGCACGCGTGATCACGTGATGCACGCAGCGCCTAAATTGCAGAACATCGATTATGATTCCTATAGATTGCATGCAGCGCCTCGATTGCAATGTCTCGATTGCAATATCTCGATTGCAATGTCTCGATTGCAATGTCTCGATTGCACAGCGTCGCGATTTACTTGTCGCGATTGCAGACGTGCGCGAAATTGCAGTAGTTTAGTCATCGGGACGCGATGACAATTGAATTCGTTCGAGTGTTTTGTCGTCTGCGCTCTTCAAACACAAATAAAACGTGGCCTAGAACTCAACGACCTCCTGCTTCGCTGTTATATTCACTTTACTAGCGAAAGTCGTCAGCTGCTGGTTCGAACGAGAGAGAGAGAGAGAGGGGGGGGAGAGTCAGAGAGAGAGAGAGAGAGACAGAAGGGGAGGTGGGGCATAAACGGGGAGGGGGTGAGCGGAAGCGAGGCAGAGCTGTGTGAGAGAGAGGAGGAGGAGAGGGAGGAGAGAATAACGGAATGAGGTTGAAGGAGAAGGAGAGAGGGGGAGATGAGATGTAATAAACGGGGTGGGGGTGAGCGGAAGCAAGGCAGAGATGCGAGAGAGGAGGAGAGGGGAGAGAATAACGAAATGAGGTTGAAGGAGAACGAGAGGGGGAGAGAGAGGAGGAGAGGAGGAGATGGGGAGATGGGATACCATAAACGGGGTGGGGGATGGGAGGGAGGAAGCGAGGAAGAGGTGCGCGAGAGAAGAGAAGAGGAAGAGAGGAAAAGAGAAGAAAAAAGAAAAAAGGAACGAGAAGAGGAAGAGAGGAAAAGAGAAGAAAAAAGAAGAAAGGAAAGAGAAGAAGATAAGAGAAGAGAGGGAAGATAGGGAGAGAGGGGAAGGGGGAGGGAGAGAGGGAGGACAGAATAACGGGATGAGATTGAAGGAGAACGCATAGAGAAATGCGAAGGAGAGTAGCGTTCGAGAAAATAAAGGAAAGGGATGAAAGAAGGGGAAATGGTTGCAGAAGTAAGGAGAGAAAGGCAAAGAGGGGGTGAGTAAAAGTGGCGCGAAAGAAATGATAGGAGAAGGAAGAGACCACCGTGAGGAAACAGGAATAAAGCACTGAAAGAGAGGAGGAGGTAGATGCGCGGTAGAAGCGAAGAGAGAAATACCCAAAATGAAATAGGCGAGGAAGGAGGATCATAGATAAGGAACACGTAGACGAACAAGAAAGAGAGAAGACAGAGAGGAGAACGAAGAGGCATGCAAGAGAAATTCAGATGAAAATTCAGCACAACAGTAGAATAATGGCTAATAGCAGTGAGGCAGGAGTCAGATAACGCTTGCGCACACATGCGAGAAACAGGAAATCGCTGGAAATCGCATCTTATTACGTCAACGATCCCTTAAAGCCATAACGGATGATGATGATGATGATGATGATGATAATGATGATAATGAAACGGCAACCACCAACTGCACGACCACGCACAAGCATGGCACAGCTTACGCACCACGCTCACACATGCACTCACAAGCGCAGCAAGGCAGGGCACGCGTGACGCACACGTCACACCTACTTACACACACACACACACACACACACACACATACTACACACACACGCACAGCACACACACACACACACACACACATACACATACACACGCACACGCATAAACGGGCGACCCCCCCCCCATGTGATGATCGTGCAACCGTGCAGCCACGTACCGACAGTTAACGCTTCTCTCTCTCCAGCAGTAATCCTGTTTGCTCGAGGGTAACTCTAGAGAATCCTCGAGGAAAGGGTCTCTTTTGCATATCCAGATCCTCCCATCTGTATTTACGATAGGTATATACTATAGTATATAACCATCGTTGGGTATTAAAACTGTCAGGCAAGCCAGCACTGGCCCCTACTAAGCACAGATTTATTCGCTACAAGCACACGGATGGGTTAGCGTGCATCCCACTACTGATTATATCAGCTATGAGGTAATTCAATCTTCACGAACCGCCTTCTTATACTTTGAATTTGAATTTCAAATTACAGCCTTTCACATTCAAACCCGCTCTTCGTTGGACGTCTATGCAATGATTTCTCATGTCAAAGTTGAGCCCTCCACTTTAGGGTTAAAAGCACACCAGGGGAAGCTACTCAAGAGGGGGAGCATATCAGTAAAAAATAACACGTTGCGGCAAGAAGGAGAGAAACTGACACGCGCGCATGCACGCACGCACTCATGAATGCACGCACACAAGCANTCATTCTCTCTCTGTCTGTCTCGCGCTCTCTCTCTCCCACCCTCTCTCCTCTCGCTCGCTCTTTCTCTCTCTCTTTCTCTCGCTCGCTCGCGCGCTCTCTCTCTCTCTCTCTTTCTCTCTCTCTGTCTGTCTTGCGCTCTCTCTCTTCCCCCCTCTCCCTCTCGCGCGCGCTCTCTCTTACCCGCGCTCTCTCTCTCGCTCATTTCTTGCTGTTTCGTCTTCGTTGCACCCCCTCCCTCTCCTCTGACAGGTTTCTTACTCTGCTTGCAGATGCCATTAGTTACAAAACCACAATATTTCGTGCGTGAAGCTTGACTAATTGTCGAAACCAAATAATATCCAGTTTCTCTGCGTGTATACACGAGTATAGCAATGTTAGTAGCACTTCAACAGCAGCTGCTAATTGTGTTGAATTGCCAGCCCGCGTGCCGTATGAGTTATGATGTTATTAAAACATCAGGTAATAATTACATTCGCATTTTAAACGGACGCAGATTTATGAATCGATAAAGTCGCTAGAGCCGAACAACGCTGCCGTAATGAATGTGATGTGGCACGCACGAACGCACGCACGCACGCACGCACGCACGCACGCACGCACGAGCGCACGCATGAACGCACGCACGCACGCACGCACGCACGCACGCACGAACGCACGCACGAACGCACGCAGGAACGCAGGAACGCAGGAACGCAGGAATGCACTCACGCAGGAACGCACGCACGCACGCACGCACGCACGCACGCACGCACGCACGCACGCACGCACGCACGCACG
>NW_014581004.1:0-815 GCF_000485595.1 Priapulus caudatus
TGTTGGTGGTGGTGGTGTTGGTGGTGGTGGTGATGATGGTGGTGGTGGTGTTGGTGTTGGTGGTGGTGGTGGTGCATGGTGTTGGTGGCGGACAATGAAGAAGGAGACGACTAAGAAGAAGAAGAAGAAGACAACTACAAAGGAGGAATCCAAATCTCAATTCTGGAATCGGAATCCAAGAAAAAGCAGTGTAAAAAAAGAAGACAACGACGACGAAATAATCGTTAAAAAAATATTAGTCTACAATTCAAATGCACTAAAGGAATAAAATGGTTTTATTCTCTATTTTACTCATTCGTCTAAAATATACATCCCCACATGAAACATCACAAATGCATAGTCATACAACACTCTAATAATAACGACTTTTGACTACGCATGCTGATTTATAATACGGTTCGGCAGTCGGCACATGTTCCATATTTGACTAAAATGACCAAATTTGGACGTCGATTATTGACAAACTGTCGTGCGACGATTGACGCTTGTCTATTAAAACAACAACGTCTTCTTCAATTGTATCGCTCGTTATTTTTATATCTTGAGTAATCCAGTCGAACATTATACAGTACTACAAAAGGTAAACCAACCAACGATGATATATAGGCCTAAGTATAATAATTATTTTTCGCATTTAGTATCCCAACACATTCGCTGAGCGGACATTGAGAATATATATATATATATATATATATATATATACTATATATATATATATACGCGTCGTCTGTCGTACGTACCGTACTACGTCCGTCCGTTCGGACCGTACGACACGTATTAGTTAGTTATTAATTATTATTAATTTATTTAACTTA
>NW_014581004.1:1712-2968 GCF_000485595.1 Priapulus caudatus
CAGGGAAGAGAGAGAGGGAGATAGAGAGTAGAGAGAGAGAGAAGAAGAGAGAGTTATAGATAGATCGACAGGAGAGCCGACATAGACACACACACCGCACGTAGCACGAACGCACAGAGAGAGCGAGACGAGAGAGTGAGATAGACAGAGAGAGACAGACAGAGATAGAGAGATGAGCAGACATAAAGATTGAGAGAGAGAGAGACAGAACAGATATATATATATATATATATATATAATATACTAGTAGAGGATGAGGAGAGAGAGAGAGAGGAGAGGAGGAGAAAGAGAGAGAGAGAGAGGATAAGACAGAGAGAAAGGAGAGAGAGAGAGAGAGTAGAGAGGAGAGAGAGAGAGAGGAAGACAGAGATAGAGAGAGAGAGAGAGACAGACATAGGATAGAGAGTACGAGACCACAGACAGAGATAGATAGCAGAGAGAGAGACTGACGAGAGACAGAGAGAGAGAGAGAGAGAGGGAGAGAAAGAGGAGAGAGATTTCTCTCTCCCCTTTCTCTCTCACACACACTCTGACTCTCGCTCTACGATATCCACCGTCTAACCCAACACTAACAGCACGCGCACTGTTGTTTCACACCGCCGCACCTCACGTAACTCACCCAACCTTCGCTACCGGCTCTCACGATATATAAGCTAAGGTAACGCGAACGACGTGTGCGTCAAGGAAGAAGGAGAGAGGCGAGAGAGAGAGAAGGAGGGGGAGAGGGGAGGGGGAGAGAGACCCGCACGCGGATGTGCCGTGTGGAATGCAGAAAGGAAGGTCGCTCGCTGTCGCATGTGTTTGGAGAGCGCACTTCGCGGAACGATTGACTTTGAAGAAAGAGTTAAAAGGCACGTATAGGCAGGATTTACCCGCACCTGTTAACTCCCACCCACCCAACCCCACCCGCTACGACCCCCTCCCCCCCGCCGACGGAGTGGGTGGTGGCGTCGTCCAAGCCGCGCCTTCCATTGTTTCACGTCCATACGAAGCGATGTAATATAAAGTTGTACGCTGCTAGTGGTAGGGGGTGGTGGGTGGTGGGTGGTGGGAGGGGGCGATGAATAAACATTGACTATTGTACGCAGCCACTGGCCGTGCATCGTCAATATTGGCACGCTGCGGTGGTGCCTAGCTTTCCCCAGCCCTGAAGTCATTTCCCTACCAACAGCTATATAGCGTTGGAAGGTCGTGCGTGCGTGCGTGCGTGCGTGCGTGCGTGGGGTATGCGTACGTGCGTGTGTGTGTGGTGGGGA
>NW_014581004.1:4076-5330 GCF_000485595.1 Priapulus caudatus
TGTGTGTGTATGTGTGTGTGTGTGTGTGTGTGTGTGTGTGTGTGTGTGTGTGTGTGTGTGTGTGTGTGTGTGTGTGTGTGTGTGCCGACTTTTCATGTAGGGGACAGACATCGCCATCTATTGACTGATTTCAATTTCATTAATGTTACGTCAGCCGGGTAATCCTTATTATCATTGAAGTGATAGGATTTAACTTTTATGCCAATCTGCCCACGTTAGTGTGTTAGCGCTTGGGCAATATCTCACCAGAAGAGTTATATTTTGTAATGAATATGCATTTAATATGGTTAGGGGTATCTCAGCATAGAATTCTGAAATGAATTTGTATCTGTGAACCTGTGCTTATGATTAGGAGAGCGCCCTAGCCTGTAGCGTGCAAAACTTTTACTTCATCCCCTCCCGTCTTCACCCGTGCCTTCTTTGTCCCTCTCTCAGTCTGTTTCTTCTGCAACCGCGCACTCTCAGCTGCTTTCCCTGCCGCCTGTCTTTAGTGTCCCACCCCTCTCACCTTCAGCAAGCTATATTATGCAGTTGTCGACAGTCCGTAATACATGCCTGAAATAGTGCTCGCGCATGCGCAATATCTCCCGAGATGATTAATATTTCGCAAAGATTATGCATTTAAAATGAAGAGGAGTTATCCTAGCATAGATTTACATGATAAAATTCCATCAGTACACCTCACTTAAGAAGTAGGAAGAACACCTTGCATATAAGGTCCCTGTTGCATATACCAGCCAGTACACAATCTGCCCACGTTAGTGTGTTAGCGCTTGGGCAATATCTCACCAGAAGAGTTATATTTTGTAATGAATATGCATTTAATATGGTTAGGGGGTATCTCAGCATAGATTTCTGGAATTAATTTGTATCTGTGAACCTGTGCTTATGATTAGGAGAACGCCCTAGCCTGTATGATGCAAAACTCCTATACTTCATCCCCTCCCGTCCTCAACCGTGCCTTCCTTGTCCCTCTATCAGTCTGTTTCTTCTTCACCCGCGCACTCAGCTACCTTCCCTGTCGCCTGTCTTCAGTGTCCCACCCTCTCACCCTCAGCAAGCTATATTATGCAGTTGTCGACAGTCCGTAATACATGCCTGAAATAGTGCTCGCGCATGCGCAATATCTCCCGAGATGATTAATATTTTGCAAAGATTATGCATTTAAAATGAAGCGGAGTTATCCTAGCATAGATTTACATGATAAAATTCCATCAGTAGACCTCACTTAAGAAGTAGGAAGAACACCTTGCA
>NW_014581004.1:5340-12776 GCF_000485595.1 Priapulus caudatus
ACAATCTGCCCACGTTAGTGTGTTAGCGCTTGGGCAATATCTCACCAGAAGAGTTATATTTTGTAATGAATATGCATTTAATATGGTTAGGGGGTATCTCAGCATAGATTTCTGGAATTAATTTGTATCTGTGAACCTGTGCTTATGATTAGGAGAGCGCCCTAGCCTGTAGGGTGCAAAACTACTATTTCATCCCCTGCCGTCCCTTCCCTGTGCTCCCTTGTAAGTCGCTCAGCCCCATTTTTCTTCTCCCGTCCATCAGCCATCTTTCCGGCCGCTTTTCCTCAGTCTCCCACCCCTCTCTCCCTCAGCAAGCTATATTATGCAGTTGTCGTCAGTCCGTAATACATGCCTGAAATCGTGCTCGCGCATGCGCAATATCTCCCGAGATGATTAATTATGACATTTGCTTCAGTTCGTACGTACTGCACGCCTTCTACCGTCCATCAGCTATCTTTCCGGCCGCTTTTCCTCAGTCTCCCACCCCTCTCTCCCTCAGCAAGCTGTATTATGACATTTGCTTCAGTTCGTACGTACTGCACGCCTAAAACGGTGACGCGGTTGGTGGTGTTCTGTGCTAGACCTGCCATACGCAATTCATATAGCTAACACCAGGGGTTATAATAATGACAAATTGTCGTTATTAACCCCTGCTAACGCCTAATACCTAATACCCAACAAGTCGAATCTCGTACTCAAACCAACGAGCATATTAATTTTGAAAAAGAAAAATTCTGTCCGATAGATGGCGTCACACGACGATAAAAAATGATCACGGGGAAGAAAAATCCCGAGTATAAATTTAGTGGACTTTACACGTATACTTCGGATCAGTTGTGTCAACGATCCGAGTTCAATTAAGGTATGTTGCAGCTGCTACCGTATGTTGACTCACCTGTCAACGTTGCATAATTAATTACCTTGAAACAATATTGGCGGGTGATTTTCGTTCTAATGACGGCAGACGAGTGTTAGCGAACGATTTCTGAAATATAATTTTCGATGAGATTTTTTTATCGCCTTAGCGTTTTATTGTCATCTCAACGCGTTTATTTATTCATAATGACAATTATTACTGTATATCTCAGCTATGCTGTCGTTTTCCGCTAACAGGTGACGCTGGGCGAGCATCTGCTGCTTTTGCAAACGCTCCTCCCTCGCTCAGCTCCCTCGAGGACCAGTGCTAGCGAGCACGGCGCCCTGTCAATCATCGTGACGTCATCAGCACACAGTAGTGCCACCTGACGAGCATGTCAGCCGAACGGAGAAAGGAAAACATATCAAGTCCTGGAAGTTGGAGGGATATTTTTCGTATCCCGTCTTTCCCCGAAATGCCGTTATTCGGTGGCAGGAAAGACAAGGAACCCGAGAAGCGATTGACGGACACGGAAGTTACAGATATTCGGCAGCAGTATGAGCTAAGAGAGGTTCTTGGAACGTGAGTATTGTCTCATTCTCTCCTGCCCCCGTCGATTCGTCTGCTATTTCGCGCCGCCCGAGGTGTTTTTAGTTTACTCGCCCGTTGCCTAGTCACCGGTAGATAACAGTAGTTGTGGTCACAGTCACTTGGAGCGTTTCAATAAAATATAGGCCTAATGCTAAATAAATACGAAATCTATTTACTAGGCCTACCAAAGTCTTAATGTTTCTCTACTCTCTTTCACCTAGTATTAACTATTATTGCCGACAATTTCCTATAGGCCTAAATGCCGTCCAAATGCTCATCTGCAACAAAGACTAGTACAGTAGTAGTACTAGTAGTATATATTTATGCTCATAGTCATTAGGGTCTTATGTCCCCCAGGGTACTCGCCGGAACGTACCTCTGTACGGTCCGGTATACCGAACGTACCCTGGTCACTATTTGATATGGTTAGGGTTAGGATTAGGGTTAGGCTTAGGGTTAGGATTAGGGTTCGGGTTAGGGAGTAGGCGTAGGCGACTCCCTAGACTCGTTAGTGGAGTAGGCGAGGTACGGTTTGGCATATTAGATAGTACCAGGGTACGTTCCGGTATACTGGACCGTACCCAGGGTACGTTCCGGCAGTACCCCGGGGGACATAGACCCTCTCAGCTATATATATTTATGTGTCAGTGTGCAGCGGCAGCCATGCAGCGTTCGTTGCAGATGAGCATTTGGACGGCATTTACAGGAAATTGTCGGCAATAATAGGTGAAAGAGAGTATAGAAACATTAAGACTTTGGTAGTAAATAGATTTCGTATTTATTTAGTATTATATTTTATTGAAACGCTCCAAGTGCCTGTGGTTGTGGTAGCTGTATTAGTAGTACAGTACTGGTGCTTACATACGAGTACTAGAGTAGTAGCAGCAGCAGCAGCAGTAGTAGTAGTAGTAGTAGTAGGCAGCAGCAGCAGCAGCAGCAGTAGTAGTTAGTAGTAGTGAGTAGTAGTAAGTAGTAGTAGTAGTAGTAGTAGTACTACTAGCAGGGGCGTAAATCCGTACTGGAGGAGTGGGGGGGGGATGATCGGCGATAGCCATCACATACTAGCACGAGCAGTAAAGCCACAATAATTTACGCACGCGCGCGATCGCGCACAGTACTACGAACACACATCACACACACACACACACACACAACACACACACCACACACACACACACACACAACACCACACACACACACACAAC
Organism: Priapulus caudatus; assembly: GCF_000485595.1. Lineage (NCBI taxonomy): Eukaryota > Metazoa > Priapulida > Priapulimorpha > Priapulimorphida > Priapulidae > Priapulus > Priapulus caudatus. The sequence goes on from NW_014581004.1 coordinate 7,993, forward strand.
ACACACACAACACACACATACACACACAAACGAACAAACAACAAACAAAACACACGTACATACATTATACATGCATACATTACACGACGCACATGCCAGATTTGACAACGTACGTTTGGCAACGTGCCGTAGGCATGCCAGTGCTTGAGGGGGTCTGGGGGCATGCCCCCCTCACAGAAAATTTTGAAATATTTAAGCCATTTTCCTGCAATCTGAGGCATTACTGTGGCCATATTCTCGATGTCTGATGACATTTTCTCAACCATATACTCACCTACAAGTTAGGATTCAAACACTTTTCATGCACTTTCAGAGAGCATTACACAGTTAGGTTTACTATAGTAATTAATGTATTAAAACAGCAGGAAAAATTGCAATCTTCTCACAATTTCACGTTTTTGTATGTTTGCAACCATACTTTTCTGGCAATTTTGGAAGTCTGGAAATATTTTCTTGAAGAGGTTCATTTGCATGGTCTTGCGCGCCTCAAGGCACATTGTGTTTCAATTTAAAATAATCTGTAAATTACACTTCTGCGTCAACGAGCAGACAATTCTCCTATCTGCTGCCCAAGAGAAGCTTTGATATATTGGGTGTAGATTTCCACTGCACCGCCCGCATAGCCTTATGCTTTTTGAGAGGCTATTGCCTCTGGGCAGTCACTCCTTCCTCCGTGCCCACTTGAAAGTCTGTCGTTGCATACCAATAGCAATAGCAATGATGATTAACACTGAATGTACTGTTAGGCTATACAGTTATACATACAATTAAAAACTCATTTCGCATGGCATTATGCTGAAATGTAGGGGTGAGTATTGCGAGCCAAAAAACCGTATTGCCAATATATTGCATACGACAAAACGTTTGCAATATTTTCCAATACGTATGGGAAAGGTGTAATAATCCATGCATATATAGTAATACCCCCGTCACACCGGACGGCCGACACCGCTGACCATCCGCGACCGTACGGCAGACCCAAAAAATGTACAAGGTCGCCGACGACGCGAACCCACCGCGTTTCATTACCGCGTTCCAGGTCAGCATCGCCGAACCTTGGCGGTTTGGTTTGACACATGCTCAAAACAAACGCGCGGACTCGGCCGATCAGTTGCGCGATCATTGGGGACCGAACCACGGCGACCACACATCACGATGTCTGCGTATTACACCACGCTCATTACCAACGCTTATGGCGACCTTGGGCGCTCCTTGGGCCCATTTTCCCCCCCCCCCCCCGTCGCGTAGCCAGGGCAGTAAGGACGCCACCCCGGTGTGACGGGGGTAGTAACAATTTGATGGTTTTAATATCATCATATAATATTTGTATTATATGACATGATATATTATTTGCATGTTTTTGCTTGAGAAACAGAAGCACAGCAATGTTTTTTCGCTGACAGTGCACCCTCTGTGCGTACAATGTCCCGCTGTACTGAATACACTGGTTTGTCTATATTCAGGCCGGTACATGCAGACGATAATTTGCATATTTTGGTCACGTGGTTTGTGTTATTATTAGCCAAATCAGATGTAAATCGCGGTGGAGAAGAGGCGGCAGAAGCCTGGTGGAGAAGGAGGAGAATGGGGGAGAAAGGAGAAGGTGGTGGAGGAGGGGGAGGGGGAGAAGGAGAATGTGGTGGAGGAGGGGGAGAAGCGGTGGAGAAGGAGGAGGGAGAAGCTGGTGGAGGAGGTGGTGGAAGGAGGAGGTGGTGGAGAAGGTGGCAGGGAGATGCCTTCTCGCCTGCACCACCTTCTCCCTTTCACACCTTGCACCACCACCTTCTCCACCCAACCTCCTCCTTCTCCACCAGCTCTCCTTCTTCCCTTCTTTCCATTATCCAACAACTTCTCCTCCTCCTTCTCCACCAGCTTCTCCCTCCTCCTTCTCCACCACCTTTTCCCTTCTTCCCCCTTCCTCCTTCTCCACAGGCCGCTTCTCCACTAGCTTTCTCCCCTCCTCACCACCTTCTCCGTCTTCTCCCCTTCTTCCTCCACCAGCTTCCTCCCCTCCTCTTCTCTCACCACTTTCTCCCCTTCTCCCCTTCCTCCTTCTCCACAGCTTCTCCCCTCCTCCGTCTCCACACCTCCTCCTTCACGCATCTTCTCTCACAGCTGAAGTGACGTCACAAACACGCGATTACATCTTGATTGGTTTATAACACCAAACCACGTTGATAAATATGCAAATTATTCCTGTACGCGGCCTGAAATATAGTACAAACCGAAATACCCTCTCGGAAGGCACTGACGTAGCGGCAATACAACAATACCCCTGTTACTGCACTAATTGGCTAAATACTGGATACTGAAACTAAAACTGTAAACTGAAACAGATGGTTGCTCCGCTTCTGCTTGTATCGCGCGCGCCGCGGGCACTCATGGTGAAGCATACGGCTATAATAGACCTCCTGTTGCCGTCTCTCTGCCGTCGCTCACTACGTCTGCCCCCTCTGCCGCCGCAGTAGTAATACCGCGCAAGTGCTCGCTTGCAGTGGTTTGCTTACCCAGCTAATACGTATTGCGTCGTGCATGGCCATTGTGCTTTCGGTATATATATACAACAGCGAGTGCATAATTTCGAGCCCCATTAACAATATTAGACATGAAGGGCAAGTGGTCAAGTAATTTATTTCTGTTTATCCGATCCGTATGCCTAAAAATATCGATATCCGGAAGTTGTATCGCGATATATTCGAGTTTTTCAAAATATATTGCAGAATATGACCGGATATACCGTATATCGTTACACCCCTAGCTGAATTGAAACAATCACATTTTCTTTCTTTGTTTCTTCTTCTTCTTTCTTTTTTTTCTCATTTTTTTGACTCTCGGGGGAGATATAATTATTTGTACAGGCCATCCCCTTCCTCCTTTAGAGCGGGGGGGATGCATCCCCCCATCCCCCCGATTTACGCCCCTGAGTATAGTAGCTGCTGAGCAGGGTCTATGTCCCCCAGGGCGTATCTGCCGGAACGTACCCTGGGTATCGGTCACGGTATAACCGGAACGTACACCTTGGTACTATCTAATTGCCGGACCGTACCTGCACTGCTTATTCCACTAACGAGGTCTAGGGGTCGCTACCCTACTCCTTAACCCTAACCCTAACATATCAAATAGTTACCAGGGTATGTTCCGGTATACCAGACCGTACCCAGGGTGCGTTCCGGCAGTACCCTGAGGGACATAGACCCTATGAGCTATAGTAGTAGTAGTAGTAGTAGTCGTGGTATTGGTGGCTTTCGCATTCAAGTTCTTGTTCTTGCTCTTCTTCTTTTCTTCTTCTTCCGTTATCAGTCTTCCATCAACTGACTGATGATTATGACTGATTATGGGATGCATTAGCCATACGGCCACCACCCGCTGGGACGTGTGTGGGTGGCAGCTGGTATTGTACTGGTTTGTAGAACCACTGTAGAGAGAGTACGTACGGTAGTGTGGAAGTAAAAAGGGGCTAGTGTGTGTGATATATTAGTCTGCGGTATACTAATTCTGAATCAAGGATAGTTTGGGACCCCGCAAATGTGTTTTTGCATATGCGCTAAACTAATCTGTGTTGCTAAACTAGGCTTGGGCCCTAATTCTTAGAACTATACATCAGAGAACAGGGCTGCGTTGTGAGAGCAAAAGAGCCATCTGGTCATTACATTTCGCAGAACTATATATCCAACAACTGTAGAGTTAAAACAGAGCATGACTCACGTGGCAGCGAAAAGAATATATGGTCTGCGATTCGTGTAACTAAACTCTACAGTACAAACAAGGGAAGCGCGTACGTGAGAGCAAAAGGATCAGCTGGTCATTATATTTCGCAGAACTATATATATCCAAGTTAACAACTGTAGAGTTTAATGAAAACAGAGCATGACTCGTGTGTCAATGAAAGAAATGTGCTCTACAATTCGTGTAACTAAACTCTATGTACCGCACAAACAAGGGGAGTGCGTGAGAGCAAAAGGGGCTAGTTCGCAAAACTATATACCCGACACCTTCGAATTTGCAGCTCAGATATCACGATTCCTGTGTCAATGAAAGAAATGTGCTCTACAATTCGTGTAACTCAACTACAGCTCAAACAAGGAGGGAGTGTGACACTCTGAGCGCGAATGATGCACTGTAGTGTTTGCAACAGAGAGCACGAAGTCCTGACTCGTGTGGAAACAAAAGAATTGGTAGTATATGATAGTATATATATAAGAATTGGGGAAAGAAATATGGTCTATAAGTCGTGTAACTTAACACTACAACGCAACCAAGGAGGGAGTGTGAGAGTGAAAGAAAGCACGGCGCACTCGTGTGGCAACGAAAGAAATATATAGTCAATAATTCGTGTAACTATTCTCTAAACTACAGACCGCAGCTGCGTGGAAACAAAAGTACGCAGTCTATATTTCGTACACAGAACTCAACTGTGTGGGAGCGAAAGTATGCAGTCTATATTTCGTATACACCAAGATGTAATAGAACAGAACACAGGCTGTGTGGAAACAAAAGTACGCAATCTATATTTTGTATAACCAGGGAGCAAAAGTACGCAGTCTATATTTCGTACACAGAACTCAACTGTGTGGGAGCGAAAGTATGCAGTCTATATTTCGTATAACCAACACCTATAGAACAGAACACAGGCTGTGTGGAAGCAAAAGTACGCAGTCTATGTTTCGTATAACCAGGGAGCAAAAGTACGCAGTCTATATTTCGTACACAGAACTCAACTGTGTGGGAGCGAAAGTATGCTGTCTATATTTCGTATAAACCAAGATCTAATAGAACAGAACACA
>NW_014581004.1:14769-17127 GCF_000485595.1 Priapulus caudatus
ACACACACAGGAAGGATGGTAGGGCGGGAGAAATTCTATGGGATTATGGTGAGAGAGAGAGGAGAGAGGGTGGCGGAAAGGAGAGAGGACGAGGGTTGTGTGTTGACGAGAGAGAGAGAGAGAGAGAGAAGAGAAGAGAGGGGGGGAGACGGGAGAGAGCGAGAGGAGAGAGAGGGAAGAGAGAGAGAGAGAGAGAGAGAGAGAGATAGAGAGCAGAGAGAGAGAGAGAGGGAGGAGACAGACAGAGAGAGAGAGAGAGAAGAGAGAGAGAGAGAGAGGAGAGAGAGAGAGAGAGAGAGAGGAGAGAGAGAGAGAGTAGAGAGAGAGAGAGAAGAGAGAGAGAGCAGAGAAGAAGAAGAGAGAAGAGAGAGAGGGAGAGGAGAGAGAGAGAGAGAGAGAGATAGAAGAGGGCGAGAGAGAGAGGGCGAAAGGGACGAGGGAGAGAGAGAGAGAGAGAGAGAGAGAGAGAGAGAGAGAAGAGAGAGAGAGAGAGAAGATCCTACCCGCGCAGACAATGCATTCGCTTTCAGCTACACTGTAGAGAGCTAGGTCACAGTAGTTATGCTAGTTAGTGGTGTGGTGGGCAATAAGTTGGCCTGATGCATGTGCGTGGCGTGGCGTGCGTGCGTGTGTGTGTGTGTGTGTGTGTGTGGTAACGTGACGTGTGCGTGTGATGCGTGCGTGTGTGTGTGGCCGTGTGTGTACGTACGTACGTGTTGTAGTGCGTGCGTGCGTGTGTGTGACGTGCGTAAACGTGTGCCGTGTGTGTGTGACGCGCGCGTGGCGTCGTGTGTACTTGCGTGCGAGTGCGTGTGTGGCGTGTGTGTGATGCTGCGGTGGCGGTATAGGGTTCGCCCTAAGTTTATTTAAGAGCTGGATAAAGTAAAAGTACTGACTACACACATCTGACGGCGGAATGGGTGGGTGTGCGCACGTGTGCGGTGTGAGTGACATGCCTGGGTGGGTGTGCGGCGGTGCTGGGGGGGGGGGGTGCGGATTGTGAGTGACTGCCTGGGTTGGTGTGCGGGGTGTGGGGGGGGGGGGGTTAGTGACCGCCTGGTGGGTGTGCGGGGTGCTGGGGGGGTAGGGTGGGGGGTTAGTGATGCCTGGAGTGGGTGTGCGGTGTGGGGGTAGGGTGGGGGGGGGGGGTGATGTGACTGCTGGGTGGGTGTGCGGGGTGCTCGGGGGTATGTGGGGGGGTGGAGTGACTTACCTGGTGGTGGGTGTGCGGTGGTGCTTGGGGGTAGTGTGGGGGGTGAGTGACTTGCGCTAGGGTGGGTGTGGGGGTGCTGGGGGTAAAGTGTGGGGGGGGTGAGTTGGACTGCCTGGGTGGGTGTGCTGGGGTTCTGGGTGGTAAAAGTGGGGGGGTGAGTGACTGCCTGGGTGGGTGTGGCGGGGTGCTGGGTAGCTGTGTGGTGGGTTGGGTGTGGGTGGGGTTGGGTGGGGGAGTAGGCTATCACCATCTGCTTGCGCTTCTCTTATTTGGCTTCTATCGTAGGCATCTTGCCAAAATTGTGCGTAAATCACAAGCAGCAGTCGCGAAGCACAGCAGCAGGGCCAGCAGCGGCAAGCAGCAGCAGCAAAGCAGCAGCAGCAGCAGCGGCAGGCAGAGGCAAGGCAGCAGGCAGCAGTGGTCTATGAAGTACCGAATGTCTCGTCCGGGGTTTTCTTTCTTGGTTGAGAGAGCCAAGCGAGAGAGAGAGGAGAGAGAGAAGAGAGAGCGAAGAGAGAGGAGAGACAGAGAGAGAGAGGGAGAGACAGAGAGAAGGAGAGAGAGAGAGAGGAGAAGAGAGACGAGCAGAGAGAAGAGATGAAAAGAGGAAGGAGTAAATGAGAGAGGGAGAAGATGATGTAGAGAGAGGGAGAGAGAGCGAGAGGAGAGTATGAGAGAGAGAGAGAGAGAGAGAGATGATGAGAGAGAGAGAGAGAGAGAGACAGAGAAAGTGCAGAGTGAAGAGAGAGAGAGAGAAAGTAGAGAGAGAGGAGTGAGAGTGAGAGAGAGAGAGAGATGCGAGAAGAGAGAGAGAGAGAGAGAGAGTATTACCGTGTCGTATTTCAGCAGCGCGGCTAGCTAGGCTACTTGCAGTGTCTAGCGATTTGTCTGTCAGTCAGGCAGGCAGCAGCGAAGTGAACTCTCTCTCACTGATGCAGCTTACCTCTCTCTTTCTACTCTACTGATGCAGCTTACCTCTCTCTCTCGCTACTCTACTGATGCTCTCTATGTAGTCTCTCTCTCTCGCGCTCTCGCTCGCGCTCTCGCTCTCGCTCTCTCTCGCGCGCTCTCTCTCTCTCTCTCGCGCTCTCTCTCTCTCTCTCTCTCTCTCTCTCTCTCTCTCTCTCTCTCTCTCTCTCTCTCTC
>NW_014581004.1:18978-19387 GCF_000485595.1 Priapulus caudatus
GAGAGAGAGAGAGAGAGAGAGAGAGAGAGAGAGAGAGAGAGAGAGAGAGAGAGAGAGAGCGAGCGACGAAGAGAGAGAGACGAGTAATGACACACATACAGTGCAGCGCGCGCATTCTTGCTTCGTTGTGGCGCCACGCTGGTAGCAAGCATCGTAATTATTTATGATAGCAGCATCAGCAGCAGCAGCATCCAGGCATAATTACGTATTATTGTCCAGCCTCCACACGTACTATCCACGGGCATAAACCACATGAGGTGTGTGTATAAGGCTTCATAGAATAGGAGCAGGAAAATAACCCGCGAAGGAAAGTAAGTAAGGCTATTTTAAGGTTAGCTGTTAGCACCTTGCCACGTGTGCGTGTGAGAGAGAGAGAGAGAGAGAGAGAGAGAGAGAGAGAGAGAGAGAG
>NW_014581005.1:0-1170 GCF_000485595.1 Priapulus caudatus
AGTACGCGTGCGTGCGCGGGTGTGTACGTACATCGTACTAGTGCTGACGCCTATCGTGGAGGTTAAGCTAACTCGAGTTAAGCGTCTACACGGGCCTTAACTCGAGTTAAGCGTCTACACGGGCCTTAACTCGAGTTAAGGTAACTCGAGATAAATTAACCTCGAGCGACTGGCGAGGTTAATCTAACTCGAGTTAACGCTAACTCGAGTTACCTTAACTCGAGTTAAGGCCCCGTGTAGACGATTAACTTAAGTTAAGGTTCGTCGTGTAGACGTAGCTATAATTTGCAAGCGTGCCACGCCGCGCAAACGTGTTTCTATACACGAAGGCTTTTGCATTTCTTTTTCCGAAACATCTCTTATCTAGCTCGCCACTCGGTGAAATGACTGCGTATACGTAGTCATGCCATCCACGCACGCACGCACGCACGCACGCACGCACGCACATTTGCATCTCCGCGCGCACGCATGCACATTCACGCATGCCCTAACGCATGTTGGCACGCTTGTAGGCACGCACGCAAGCATGCATGCATGCACGCACGCACGCACGCACGCATAGTTGCACCTACCAGCGCACGCTGGCACATTCACGCATGCCCGAACGCATGTAGGCACGCATGCAGGCACGCACGCACGCACGCACGCGCGCACCGTTGCACCTACCCGCACACGCTGGCACATTCACGCATGCCCGAACGCATGTAGGCACGCATGCAGGCACGCACGCACGCACGCACGCACGCACACGCGCACATACAAACGCCAACACCCGCCGCGGGTACACGCACGCGCACATGTGTTTTTTATGGAGATAGAGGTATGGAAGAAAAGGAGGAAGAGAGACGTAGATGGAGATAGATGTATGGGAGAGAGGCAGGAAGAGAGACGTAAATAAAGATAGAGGTATGGGAGAGAGGGAGGAAGAGAGATGTAGTTGGAGATAGAGGTGTAGGAGAGAGGAAGGAAGGGTGACGTAGATAGAGATAGAGGTGTGGGAGAGAGGGAGGAAGAGAGACGTAGTTGGAGAGTTGGAGATAGAGGTATAAGAAAGCGGGAGAAAGAGAGACGTAGATTGAGATAGAGGTATGGGAGAGAGGGAGGAAGCGAGACGTAGATGGAGATAGAAGTATGGGAGAGAGTGGGGAAGAGAGACGTAGATGGAGATAG
>NW_014581005.1:1907-4555 GCF_000485595.1 Priapulus caudatus
GAGAGAGAGAGAGAGAGAAAGAGAGAGAGAGAGAGAGAGAGAGAGAGAAAGAGAGAGAGAGAGAGAAAGAGAGACAGGGGGAGAGGAAGAAAAGAGAGGACAATATGGAACGGGAATATAATTATGTGCTGATGCTATAATATATACTGTTGCTGCTGCTGCTACTGCTACTGTTGCTATTACTACTGTTGTTGCTGCTACTGCGGCTGCTACTGCTGCTACTGCTGCTGCTGCTACTGCTACTGCTACTGCTGCTGTTACTGCTGCTGCTGTTGTTGCTGTTGCTGCTGCTGCTACTTCTGCTGATACTGCTGCTGCTACTACTACTACTACTGCTGCTGCTGCTGCTGCTGCTGCTACTGCTGCAGCTACTGCTGCAGCTACTGCTACTGCTACTGCTACCGCTACTGCGACTGCGGCTGCTACTGCTGCTGCTGCTGTTGCGACTGCTGTTGATGCACATGACGCACGCATGCACACACGCACACGCGGATACACGCACGCGCACATGCGTTTAAAGAAAGCATAGGGGACTCGCGCATACGCACAATCTATAAGCAGATCATTGCAGCAGATTTTTTAGTCGTAAACGCAGAAGATGTTTGCTTGCTTGACAAGAATAGTCAGCAGTTCCGGCTACGTGACCGAGCCAGGGTCGCGAGAAGGCAGGTAGAAATGAGTTTGTCGGGCGAGTCAACGTGAAATGACAGGTGCGATAACGCTATCATCAGCGATGGCTGGATTTATTAGTTCAACACGAACTCAACTCATAAAAATTTGGCGAGTAGAAAAATCTACATAGTGACTCGGTGATATAAAGCCTTCATATAGTATGAGAGATCGCAGTAACGCCATTTAAGGAGGGGTTATTCAGAGAGAGGGAGAGAGAGAGTGAGAGAGAGGGAGAGAAGACAATAACAGAGAGTACGATCAAGACAGAAAGAGGAAGAGAGAGATGTATAAAAGAGAAAGAGAGAGAGAAAGAGAGAGAGAGAGAGGGCGAGAGACAGGGGGAGAGGAAGAAAGAAGGGGACAATATGGGACGGGAATATATGTACTGCTGCTGTTACTGTTGCTGTTGCTACTGCTGCTGCTGCTGCTGCTGCTGCTGCTGCTGCTACTGCTGCTCCTATTGCTGCTGCTGCTGCTGCTGCTGTTGCTACTGCTGTTCACACGCGGATACACGCACGCGCACGAGCGTTTAAAGAAAGCATAGAGGACTCGCGCATACGCACAATCTATAAGCAGATCATTGCAGCAGATTTTTTAGTCGTAAACGCAGAAGATGTTTGCTTGCTTGATAAGAATAGTCAGCAGTTCAGGCTACGTGACCGAGCCAGGGTCGCGAGAAGGCAGGTAGAAATGAGTTCATCGGGCGAGTCAACGTGAAATGACAGGTGCGATAACGCTATCATCAGCGATGGCTGGATTTATTAGTTCAACACGAACTCAACTCATAAGAAATTTGGCGAGTAGAAAAATCTACATAGTGACTCGGTGATATAGAGCCTTCATATAGTATGAGAGATCGCAGTAACGCCATTTAAGGGAGGGGTTATTCAGAGAGAGGGAGAGAGAGAGAGTGAGAGAGAGGGAGAGAAGACAATAACAGAGAGTACGATCAAGACAGAAAGAGGAAGAGAGAGATGTATGAAAGAGAAAGAGAGAGAGAAAGAGAGAGAGAGAGGGCGAGAGACAGGGGGAGAGGAAGAAAGAAGGAGACAACATGGGACGGGAATATATGTACTGCTGCTGTTACTGCTGCTGTTGCTACTGCTGCTGCTGCTGCTGCTGCTGATACTACTGCTGCTGCTACTACTACTACTGCTGCTACTGCTGTTGCTATTACTGCTGCGGCTGCTGCTGCTACTGCTGCTGCTGCTGCTGTTGCTACTGCTGTTTACACGCGGATACACGCACGCGCACGTGCGTTTAAAGAAAGCATAGGGGACTCGCGCATACGCACAATCTATAAGCAGATCATTGCAGCAGATTTTTTAGTCGTAAACGCAGAAGATATTTGCTTGCTTGATAAGAATAGTCAGCAGTTCCGGCTACGTGACCGAGTCAGGGTCACGAGAAGGCAGGTAGAAATGAGTTTATTGGGTGAGTCAACGTGAAATGACAGGTGCGATAACGCTATCATCAGCGATGGCTGGATTTATTAGTTCACACGAACTCATAAGAAATTTGGCGAGTAGGAAAAATCTACATAATGACTCGTTATATAGAGCCTTCATAATATGCTGCTGATGCTGCTACCACTGCTGCTGCTGCTAACTGCTGCTGCTGCTGCTGCTACTTCTACTGCTGCTGTTACTGCTACTGCTGCTGCTGCTACTGCTGCTACTGCTGCTACTGCTGCTACTGCTGCTATTGATGCTGCTACTGCTGTTGCTGCTACTGCTGCTGCTACTACTGATACTGCGGCTGTTGCTACCGTTGCTGCTGTTGCTACTGTTGTTACTGCTGCTGCTGCTACTCCTGCTACTCCTGCTACTCCTGCTACTGCTGCTACTGCTGCTACTGCTGCTACTGCTACTGCTGGTACTGCTGCTGCTGCTGCTACTGTTGTTGCTGTTGCTGCTGCTACTGTTGCTGCTGCTACTGCTACTGCTGGTACTGCTGCTACTGCTGCTACTGCTGCT
>NW_014581005.1:4610-8638 GCF_000485595.1 Priapulus caudatus
TACTGCTGCTACTGCTGCTACTGCTGCTACTGCTGCTACTGCTGCTACTGCTGCTACTTCTGCTACTGCTACTGCTACTGTTACTGCTGCTGCTACTACTACTGCTGCTACAGCTACTGCTGCTACTGCTACTGCTACTATTGCTGCTGGCGCTGCTGCTGGTACTGTTGCGGCTGCTAGTACTACTGATGCTTCTGCTGCTGCGGCTGTTGCTACTGTTGCTACTACTGCTGCTACTGATATTGTTGCTGCTGCTGCTGCTACTACTACTGCTGCTAGCTAGTTGTTGCTGCTACTGCTGCTGTTGCTACTGTTGCTGCTACTGCTGCTACTGCTGCTACTGCTACGGCTGATGTTGCTACTGTTGCTACTGCTGCGGCTATTACTGCTACTGCCGCTGCTACTACTGCTGATGTTGCTACTGTTACTGCTGCTGCTGCTGATACTAATGCTGCGACTGCTGCTTAAGTTGCTACTACTGCTGCTACTGCTGCTGATACTAATGCTGCTACTGCTGCTTAAGTTGCTACTACTGCTGCTACTGCTGCTGTTACTGCTGCTGCTGCTGCTACTGCTATGGCTGCTGCTGCTACTGCTACTGCTACTGCTACTGCTGCTGCTGCTGCTGCTGCTGCTGCTGCTACTGCTGCTTAAGTTGCTACTACTGCTGCCACTGCTGCTGTTACTGCTGCTGCTGCTGCTGCTGCTACTGCTATGGCTGCTGCTGCTACTGCTACTGCTACTGCTGCTGTTGCTACTGTTGCTGCTACTGCTACTACTACTACTACTACTACTACTACTACTACTACTACTACTATGCTGCTGCGGATACTGTTGCTGCTGCTGCTACTGCTACTGTTGCTAGCTAGTTGTTCCTATACTGCTGCTGCTGTTACTGCTACTGCTACTGCTGCCGCTGCTGCTGCTGCTGCTGCTACTGTGACTGCTGCTAATGCTACTTCTGTGTGGCTACTGTTGCGGCCGTTACTGCTACTGCTGCTGCTATTACTGCTACTGCTGCTACTGCTGCTGTTGCTATTGTTACTGCTGCTACCACTACCGCTGCTACTGCTACTGCTGCTGCTGCTGCTTCTGTTGCTACTACTGCTGCTACTGCTGTTGTGACTACTGCTGCTGCTGCTACTGCTACTGCTGCTGTTGCTACTGTTGCTGCTACTGCTGCTACGACTACTGCTGCTACTGTTGCTACTGCTGCTACTACTGCTGCTGCTGCTGCTGCTGTTGCTACTGCTGCTGCTGCTGCTGCTGCTGATACTGCTGGTACTACTGCTGCTGCTACTGCTACTACTGCTACTACTGCTGTTGCTACTGATACTGCTGCTGCTGCTACTACTACTACTACTGCTGTTGCTGCTGCTACTGATACGGCTGCTACATGGTGCTGCTGCTGTTACTGCTGCTGCTGCTTCTGCTCCTGCTGTTGCTCCTGCTACTGCTGCTACTGCTGCTGTTGCTGCTACTGCTGCTACTGCCTTTACTGCTGCTACTGCAGCTGTTGCTACTGTTGCTGTTACTGCTGCTGCTACTGCAGCTGTTGCTACTGTTGCTGTTACTGCTGCTACTGTCGACTGCTGCTACTGCTGTTATTGCTACTGTTGCTGCTGTTACTGCTGCTGCTGCTACTACTACTACTACTACTACTACTACTGATGTTGCTGTTGCTACTGCTGCTGTTGCTGCAACTGCTACTGCTACTGCTGATACCGCTGCGGTTACTGCTGCTGCTGCTGCTACGGCTGCTGTTACTCCTGCTGCTGCTGCTACTGTTGCTACTGCTGCTGCTGCTGTTACTGCTGCTGCTGCTGCTGCTGCTACTACTACTACTACTGCTGCTGCTACTGCTGATGTCGCTACTGTTTCTGCTACTGCTGCTACTGCTGCTGCTGCTACTACTACTACTACTACTGCTGCTGCTGCTGCTGTTGCTACTGCTGTTGCTACTGCTGTTGATAATGCTGCTGCTACTGCTGCTGTTCCTACTGTTACTGCTGCTGCTGCTGCTACTACTGCTGCTGCTACTACTACTACTGCTGCTACTGCTGTTGTTACTAATACTGCTGCTGCTGCTACAGCTGCTGCTATTGCTGCTGCTGCTGCTGTTGCTACTGCTGTTCACACGCGGATACACGCAGGCGCACGTGCGTTTAAAGTGGATCATTGCAGCTGTTTTTTTAGACGTAAACGCGGAAGATGTTTGCTTGCTTGATAAGAATAGTCAGCAGTTCCGGCTACGTGATCGAGCCAGGATCGCGGGATGGCAGGTAGACAAAAGTTCATTGGGTGAGTCAACGTGAAATGACAGGTGCGATAATGCTATTATGATCAATGGCTGGATTTATTAGTTTACACGAACTGAACTCATACAAAATTTGGCGAGTAGAAAAATCCACATAGTTCCTCGGTGATATAGAGCCATCATATAGTATGAGAGATCGCAGTAACGCCATTTAAGGGAGGGGTTATTCAGAGAGAGAGGGAAAGAGAGAGAGAGAGAGGGAGAGAGAGATAGAGATAAATAGAGAGAGAGAGAGAGTGTAGTGCCCCTAGGGGTAGGCGACTACGGTACGACCGGCGTTATATAGTTAACGCGTGTCCTAGTTGTTTGGATCCAGTGTTCGCTCCTGCCGGTATATTAGGCAAGACGGTGATGCCCGTATATAGTAGCAAATAACAGGTAGTACCAATGGAACAGAACACAGTTAGTTTCGGTTAACTGTACGGTTATCGTTTTATTGCTTCCTACTAGTTTACAAATAATTCCCCTGCATTCGTATATGCAACGGATCCTATATCTATCTCGTCCAATATTACAGCATTAACGCGTCGCCGGCTTCGTCTTCTTCTCTCCTGTTCGTCCTTGCTTCGCGTAGACCTAGGCAGCCTCCACGGGTGTCTCCCTCGTAGTCGCTCCTGGCTCTACCTAACTGAAATCCTGTTCTTCTCCTCCTGTAGTGAAAGATCCCGGCTAAGCCCTCATTTTCACTGTAGTCTTCTTTCCTTCCTGAAAACCAGTGCTTCTCGTCCCTTTGTTATCTTTCTCCTCGAAACCTAAACGGCTTCCTCCCTCTTTCTCCTTCTGGCTGCTTCTTCTACTTCTTCTTCTTCTTCCTAAACCTAACCTGAAAAATAACGCTCTCTTCCTCTTTCTCTTCTTCTTCTTCCTACCTAGCCTGAAAAATAACGCTCTCTTCCTCTTTCTCTTCTTCTTCTTCCTACCTAGCCTGAAAAAATAACGCTTCCGCTGCTCGGTTCGGTGCGCCTTATATACCTAGCTGGCAACGCCCCCCTACGTGCCGTTGTTTCGTTCGCCGGTGCAATCGTTTTCACCCGCTGACGCAACCCGTGGCTGGTACGGATTGTTGCATCATCTTACGCAACCCGTGCCTGGTACGATGGTTGCATCATCCTATGCAACTCGTTTCTAAGTAAATATTCCTCTCTTTGACAACTTAGACTATTCATTCCATTAAAATCTCCTCATATATTATACTGACTAATAGTACCTAACCGCGCAGATTATTATATTCTATTTATCTTGCGTTACCGCTTTCCGCGTATTCACCCCTTGTTTTTCCGGACCATAGTAGTACGTGATAGTATGATCCAAGATGGCCGCGCCCAGGTGTTGATATTTACGTCCTGTCTATATTTTATAGACTAGTCTAGATGGAGATAGAGGTATGGGAGAGAGACAGGAAGAGAGACGTAGATGGAGATAGAGGTATGGGAGAGAGAGAGGTAGAGAGACGTAGATGGAGATAAAGGTATGGGAGAGAGGGAGGAAGAGAGACGTAGATGGAGATAGAGGTATGGGAGAGAGGGAGGAAGAGAGACGTAGATGGAGATAGAGGTATGGGAAAGAGGGAGGAAGAGAGACGTAGATGGAAATAGAGGTATGAGTGGGAGGGAGGAAGAGAGACGTAGTCATGCCATCCACGCACGTACGCACGCACGCCTACACACACGAACTCACTCATGCACTCACGCACACTTGCACGTACTCGCAC
>NW_014581005.1:8648-10631 GCF_000485595.1 Priapulus caudatus
TAGAGGTATGGTAGAGAGGCAGGAAGAGAGACGTAGATGGAGATAGAGGTATGGGAGAGAGGGAGGAAGAGAGACGTAGATGGAGATAGAGGTATGGTAGAGAGGCAGGAAGAGAGACGTAGATGGAGATAGAAATCACACAATGTCGACGATGCAGTGGTCGTGCGTAACGTGTCACGATCGTGCGTAACGTGTCACGATCGTGCGTAACGTGTCGTGATCGTGCGTAACACATCGCGATCGTGCGTAACATGTCGTGATCGTGCGTAACGTGACGTGATCGTGCGTAACACGTCGCGATCATTCTTAACGTGTCGAGACCATGCGTAGCGTGTCGTGATCTTGCGTAACGTGTCGTGATCGTGCGTAACATGTCACCATCGTGCGTAACATGTCGCGATCGTGCGTAACATGTCGTGATCGTGCGTAACATGTCGTGATCGTGCGTAACACGTCGCGATCATGCTTAACGTGTCGCGACCGTGCGTAGCGTGTCGTGATCGTGCGTAACGTGTCGTGATCGTGCGTAACGTGTCACGATCGTGCGTAACATGTCGTGATCGTGCGTAACGCGTCGCGATCGTGCGTTACATGTCGTGATCGTACGTAACGTGTCGTAATCGTGTGTAACGTGTCACGATCGTGCGTAACGTATCACGATCGTGCGTAACACGTCACGATCGTGCATAACATGTCGTGATCGTGCGTAACATGTCGCGATCGTGCGTAACGTGTCGCGATCGTGCGTAACGTGTCGCGATCGTGCGTAACGTGTTGCGATCGTGCGTAACGTGTCACGATCGTGCGTAACGCGTCGTGATCGTGATATCACCAGTGGATATCACCAGCAGATATCACCAGCAGATATCACCAGCAGATATCACTAGCAGATATCACCAGCAGATATCACCAGCAGATATCACCAGCAGATACTGCCAGCAGATATTGCCAGTAGATATCACCAGCAGATATTGCCAGTAGATACTGCCTGCAGATATCGTGAGCAGATGTTGCTGGCAGCGCGCGTACTTCCGCATCTACACGGATTCGTCGGCGGGCGATCTGCTCCCGGACGAGTGGCGCCCCCTAGAGATGGATGCGTGCGAGCGGAAAACCAACGTGGCGATATGTATCAACGATCGGCGGACGAGCGGATGGATGAGCGATTGCAACATACGACTGCGCGGGTGCACCGCGCGTGAACGTAATTCACCGGGGGGAACTATTCCACGTGAAGACGCCAGCGCCATCTATAAACATCCGTGCTGTAGTGCTTACCCACCGACGCCGCTAGCTGACTCGTCCTGACCTCACTGATCGATGTCAATGCTACGTCGTCCATCGTCATCCGCAGGGATGCGAGCAAATCTTCTTGTATATGTGTCGGCAGGGGGCGCCACTAACGACGTGGCGTATCAAGGAGAATGCACATATCAGATCAAATACAGGTGTTTACGCCGTGTGAGAAACGCGCGAGAATGAGGTACTTTGGAACTAAAAAACCAGGTGGCGCTGCGACGCAACCAAGTTCTTCAAGCAAAATCCCGGTGTATTTCAACTCTGTTTGTTTTTTTTTTTGTTTTTGTTTTTTTTTGTTTTTTTATTTCCTCCACTCATCCATACAAATACATTCCATACAAATACATAGATACAAGTACATACTATTCAAGTTCATACAAATCCAAACATTCCATACAAGTACAATTCATACAAATACACATATAATATATATTTAATGAGTGGAGGTTTTAATGAAATATGAGAGAGAGAGAGAGAGATAGAGATAGAGAGAGAGAGAGAGAAAGAGAGAAAGAGAGAGAGAGAGAGAGAGAAAGAGAAGAGTAGAAACAAGATGGGGGGAGGGCACCTGGTTTTATACTTTTGGGTCACAAAGCTTGACCTTTGATGTTGATATTACAGTACTGGGAAGAGTCTATGACATGATGCATATAGTAGACTGGAATGGCAACATCTGTTCCCTTG
>NW_014581005.1:10763-13016 GCF_000485595.1 Priapulus caudatus
GTAAAGAGTTCCACTGGTAATAATAATTAGAGAGTTATACTTGGCATAGACTACATTATGCTCCACCAGGCCCTCCAAGACTCCAAGGAGCACCTGACTCCGCTGTGGGTTCACCTGTGTTACGGCATATGTTACCAGAATTCGTACTGCAAGCTCCACATTTTCCTGCAATGCCAATCCATGTTAAAACCTTCTCCATGACAAAAAAAATTCATTCAATGCCCAAAGGGACATTTGCCTCACAAACGTTTTTTTATAATCTTCTATAATATTTTGTGTAATTCAAAAACCAGGAGGTTATTTTTGCAGAATTCAATTATTCTTCCATGCCCTGCCTGCCATCGAAGGTGTTGACGATTCTGCTGGTAACTGCCAGAGTGTTTGTTTACATCCCCAGTGGACCTGTTGAATCCTGATTACTATAGATTACTGGATATGAACCCAACCCATATCATGAGATCATCTGAGCTACACGGCTTTACCAGTCCCTAGGTTAGATAGGCAGGTATTTACACGCTAAGAAAATTTTAGATTATATTATCTAATATCAATTAATTATGTTGCCTATTAGTTTTACATTATATTGACATGTATTATGTATCAAATCAAATTACAATTAAGTTTATCAGTTTACCTGCCTCAAATTGAGGTGCGTTTTAATTTATTTTACTCTGAATGCCAAAACCACTAAGCAACCGGCCTGTGATACCGATGAACACAATATATGATGGACACACCGGGCCTGTCTGTGTGAAGAGGATCTGTCGCAGCTGCTGCACCGCTTGCTTCTGCATATACAGTTCATTCTCTTGGCTTGGAACAACGTAGCCCACGAACACATCACTGAGACTTTTCAAGTTCTAAAAAAAATATTGATACAGCTCTACTTCTAGGAGCATGAACAAAATTAAACACGTATAATCATGCATCTGGATCATGATTTTAAATTGTAACGATTTTCTTCATGCACAAACCTACTGTGGAGATTTTTTTTTGGGGGGGGGGGTGTAACTCACATGAGCAGTAGACTAGATCAGGATAGATAGTTTGAACTCACAGTATAGATAGAATAACCATATATTGACTAAGGACAGAATAAAATATAGACAGCACATAAATATAACAATCAACACCTGGGCGCAGCCATCTTGGATCATACGGATGGGGTCTAGGAAGGGATGTAAGCAAAAACGCAATATATAGAGTATGATAATCAATGCGTTTATGTACTATTAATCAGCATAATATACGAGGTCAGGAGATTTAAATAGAATGAATAGTCTAGGTTGTCGAAGAGAGGAATATTTACTTAGAAACGAGTTGCGTCAGCAGGGGAGACAATCGTACCAGCCACGGAATCTGCGTGGGGAGTAGTGTTATGACGACGCGTACTTAACAACGAAACGTAAAAGGAGGGGGGCGTTGCCAGCTAGGTATATAAGGCGCGCCGAACCGCAGCACAAGTGTGTTATTTTTCAGGTTAGCTAGGAAGAAGACCAGGAAGAAGGAGAAGAAGAAAGCATTTTAGGTCCCGGGGAGATAGAAGAGGGAATAGGAGAACGAGGTTTCAGGTAGGTAGAACTACGGGTACCGGGAATAAAACAGGAAGGAAAGAAGCACAGGATTTCAGGTCGGGAGAGCCAGGAGCGACTACGAGGGAGACACCCTTAGAGGCTACCTAGGTCTACGCAAAGAAAAGACGACGGGGAGAGGAGAAGACGAAGCCGGCGACGCGTTAATTCTTTAATATTAGTTTAGTGGCTAGTTAAACAACGTAACAGCGCTTCACGCTGCACTGATAATCGTGATAACGACGAACCAGATAACTTATAACACAAGCTAAGTAGCGTAAGCTACAAATACGAGATAGATACAGATCCGCGGCATATACTAATGCAGGGGAATTATTCGTAAGCTAGTAAGAGACAATAAAACTATAACCGTACAGTTAACCGAATATAACTGTGTTTTGTTTCACTGGTACAACCTGTTATACGCTACTGCATCACTATCCTGCCTAACGCCTAACGGCAGGAGTGAACAATGAATCCACACAACTAAACACGTGTTAACTATATAACGCCTGTCATACCGTAATCGGCTACACTCGCAGCTAGGGCCTGCATACCTCCCAAAGTTATACTCTGTCGGGTTTTTAACACATTCTAACTCTAAAACTGTTACGTTAAAAATTCTTAAAATATTTACATAAACAGGCAAGACGGTTGTCATTTTGAATACGAAGTTTTATTT
>NW_014581006.1:0-7500 GCF_000485595.1 Priapulus caudatus
TGCTGCTGTTGTCGTTGGTGCTGCTGCTGTTGCTGTTGCTGCTGTTGTTGTCGTTGTTGTTGTTGTTGCTGCTGCTGCTGGGTCCGTGTACAAGCCGGTTGCCGCGTGTAACCAGTAATAAACGTGGCGCTATCTGATTGTAAAATCGACCGTATCTCCCGGTCCGTGAGAGGGCGCTCGGAGCTATTTCGCGCCACCTGGCGGGCGTCGTCGCTCGGGTCGACGTAGCGATTGTACGCGCTGAGCTGTACGAATCTACGACCCGTCATCTTGAAGCCATTCACGTTCCCAGTGCTTGCACCGCGCGCCCCCTGGTTGGCACTTACGAAATCGTCCCCGCGTAACCGGATGTTCATGGCGTTGACGTCGGCAGTGGCGCGTCGGCGCTGGTCGGCGGCGCCCGTGAGCGACCAATCACCGAAGCTGACTAACGTCTGCGAGTTTTTGTCGTCCGATGTTCTAGGCCGGTAGCGTGCTGTCACCTGCTGTCGCACGTAGACACCCTGCAAGCAACCAGCTCCACCTGGTGGCACGCTAAACTGCCGAACTCCACCTGCCGGCACGTTAAACTGCCGAACTCTACCTGCCGGCACGTTGAACTGCCCAGCTTCACCTGACAGCACGTTAAACTGCCCAGCTCCCCCTGGCGGCACGTTGAACTGCCCAGCTCCACCTGACGGCACGTTAAACTGCCCAGCTCCCCCTGGCGGCACGTTGAACTGCCCAGCTCCACCTGGCGGCACGTTAAACTACCGAACTCCACCTGACGGTACATTAAACTGCCCAGCTCCCCCTGGCGGCACTGTTAAACTGCCACAGCTCTCCCTGGCGGCAGTTAAACTGCCCAGCTCCAACTGGCGGCACGCTTCTTGCCACCGGCCCACAGGCGGCACGGTTAAACTGACGAAACGCACCTGACGTTACATTAACTGCCCGCTCCCCTGGCGGCACGTATAATGCCCCAGCTCGTCCCTGGCGGCAGTTAAACTGCCCCGGCCTCACCTGGGCGTATTAACTGTCCAGCTCCATCCTGGCCGTACATTAAACTGCCCGCTCTCCCTGGGCACCCGTTACTGCCTAGCTCCCTGGGCGGACGTTAAACGCCCCGCCACAGGCGGCAACTGTTACTGCCCCGCCCACAGGCTTGGCACGTTAAACTGCGAATCCACTGACGTACCAATTAACTGCCGCTCCCCTTGGCGGGCACGTTAAACCTGCGCCAGCTCCTCCTGCCCCCCTGGCGGCCACGTTATGCCCCGCACCTGGGCGGCCGTACTGGCCTAGCTCCACCTGGCGTACATTAACTGGCCAGATCGTGCGTTTGGAGGTTGCTTGCAGGCGCGTATGGCGGTTGAAAGCGATAGCGCGCAGTGCCTGTTCCTGTCCGTTAGAGCAGGATGAACTGATCGCGGGTCCGAACGCGCCCCCACAGCTAAGCAGGCGACGAGGGTTGAGATGGACAGTCTACTGAAACACGTTAGAAACATTTAACTTCACAAACCTAACTAACTAAAATGAATTAGTAATCATTATTTGTGATATTAGTGAAGGTAGAAAATTATTCTAGCAGCTACATCATGCATCACACACACACACACGCACGCTACGCACGCACGCACGCACGCACGAACAGCACGCACGAACAACACACACAGCCCACAGCATTACAACACGCAGCAACGCCGACGGGCGACGAACAAGCACCGGCGGCCACTGATGAGACACCTACACGCTGCGCACCACGACACACACACGGCGCGCACGCACACACACACAGCAACGCACGCACACGCCACACACCCCACACACACCCAACACAGCACTACAGGCAGCACCAAGGCACCGCACGCAACACACAACGCACACACACACACACAGAGCACCTACACGCGCCACACCGCGCACGCAGCACACACATACGCACATGCATACACACATGCACACATGCACACATACATACACACATACGACACAATTACACAACACATCACATCCATCACTACACCTAACACGGCACCACACGCGCACACATATACACCATGCACACGCGACGCACGGCGCCGCACGCACACCCGCGAACGCACGCACACATATCACCCCAGCTTAACCATCACGCGCACGCCGCACACTAACGCGACGCCGCACACAATAACACGTACGTATACATTGCATAGCACACACATACATACACACACACACACACACACACACACACCTCCAACAACACACAAACCACCCTCACACCACACCCTACACACACACACACCACACACCAATGTACACACACAAATTACACGCACGCACACAAATCAAACACACCAGCGCGCGCGCCACACACACACAACAAGTGTGCACACACAATACACACGCACACACTTACACACACATCACACGACACGCGCGCGCACACCACACACACACACCACAACACACACACACACACACACACAACAACCCACACACACAACACACACCAAACACACACACACACACACATGCACATGCCACAGCATGCCACACAATACACTCAATTTTCTCTCTAGTCTTGCTGTTATCATTATGTCATGTTTTAACTTTTTCCTGTTCTCACTAACCATGCAGCATTTTAAAAATATTAAGGACAGTTGCATGATGCAGGTAGTGTGTTCAATGCATGCGTAACCTAAAACCATCGGTGGGGTTATTGCTCACTGCCTGATGTTTTTGTTGTATGTTTTTATTGTAGTATATCGAAGTCACTGATTATACGAGTCATCCATCGAAAATACATCGCTAATCCTATTGACAGCAGCTTAAGTGGAACATACAGCAGAGGCTAGAGAAGGTTAGGTACAAGCCTGAGAATATAAGATATCACGGGCAGGTATACGGTCAGTAGCACACCTGTGATGAGATTGGTGTTTAAACTTCTAGAAAATATTACCCGATGCCACGTGAGGAATGGGACTTAACCTATGTTTGCTCTAATTATATCTCTATCTATAACAACAACTACACAAAAGTACTTATCTTGAGTGGGGTTATTTATTAATATTGAAGTAAATTCTATCACTAGAGTATATTGCTAGCTTATTATATATAATTTTCGTATACTCACAGGCCACGGGTTATTATGGAGTCACCCATCCAAACACCACTTAATAAATGCATGATGGAAAACTACAGATGGAGAGGGAGAGGATGTACGTACACTGTGAGAGAGGGTTGCAGAGTGAGGAGGATGTACGTCTGTGGAGAGGAGTGAGAGAACGAGGAGAGATGTACGTACCTGTGAGAGAGGGGAGAGAGGGAGGGATAGTACGTTACACTGGGAGAGAGGAGGATGTATCATAATGTGTCATCTTCACAGATGTTACATACATCCCACCTCTCTCTCTCTTCTCTGCTACCCTGGACGTACATCCTTCTTCTCTCTCCCCTCTCTCACAGTGCTACGTAACATTCCTCCTCTCTCTCTCCTCTCTCACAGTGTAGTTTACATTCCCTCCCTTCACAGTTGTGTTCTCTCCTCGCTTATCTCTCACTCATCTCTCCAGTGTAGTACATCTCTTTCCTCTCTCTCACAGTGTCATAATCCAAACTCTCATCTCTCTCTCTCTACATCTGTACGTACCATCCCTCTTTGTTCTCTTGCTCTCTACAGTGTACGTACATCTCTTGTTCTCGCTCTTCTCTCTTCTCACAGTGTACGTACATCCCTCTCTCTGGCTCCTTCTCTCAGTGCTTTGTTACATCCCTCTCTCTCTCCCCTCTCTCCAGTGTAAATACATCCTCCCGTCTCTCTCTCTTTTCTTCTCACACTGCTACGTACATCCCTTTTTTCTCTCTCTCCTCTCTCACAGTGTACGTATCATCTCTCCTCGCTCTCCTCTTTCTCTACGTGTTAGTCATCTCCTCTCTTCCCGCTCCTCACGTTAAGTACGTCCCATCGTCTTTCATCCTCTTTCACAGTGTGTACATTCCTCTCTCTCACTCTCCTCTACGTGTACGTAATCCTCCTCTCTCATCTCTCTCACAGGTGCTACGTAATCCCTCCTTCTCTCACTCTCTCTACAGTGTACCGCACATACCTGCCTCTCTTCAGATGTACGTACTCCTGCCTCTCTCACTCCTCTCTCGTGTACCACATCTCTCCTCTCAGTTTCCCCGTTCCCCCCCCTTCTGCAGCTGTAGCTTACTCCCTCCTTCTCTCACTCCTCTCTCACAGTGTATGTACTCCCTCCTCTCTCACTCCTCTCTCACAGTGTACGGGAATCCCTTCTCTCTGTCTCTCTTTCTATCTCTCACATGTACGTACATTTCCTCCTCTCTCACTCCTCTCTCCCAGTGTACCGTACATCCCTCTTCTCGCTCTTCCTCTCTCACAGTGTAGTACATCCTCCGGTCCTCTCTCCTTTCTCACATGAATGCGATAATCCCTCCTCTCTCTCCCTCTCTCACGCATGTACTACATCTTCTCGCTTCTCTCAACTCATCTCTCACCAGGTGTAGTACATCCCTCTCTCTCACTCTCTTACGAGTGTACGTAATCCCCTCCTCTCTTCTTCTCTCTCGCAGTGTATGTACATCCGTCTCTTCTCTCTTCCTCTCTCCAGTGTACGTAATTCGTCCTCGCTCTCTCTCTGCTCTTCTCACAGTGTACGTACTCCTCGCTCTCTCATCCCCGTCTTCTTCACAGGCTTGTCTAATCCCTCTCTCTCTCTCTCTTCTCTCTACTCACTGTCGTACGATCTCTTTTCTCTCTCTCCTCTTCACGGTGTACGGTATCTCTCTTCGCTCTCTCATCATCTCTCACAGTGTATGCTACAGTCCTCCTCTCGTCTTCATCTCTCCCGTGTAGTAACTATCCCTCCTCTTCATCCTCTCTGCACAGGGTGTAAGCTACTCTCCTCTCCTCACTCCTCTCTCACAGTGTATGTACATTCTCCTCTCTCACTCCTCTCTACAGTGTTAGTACATTCTTCCTTCTCTCTTCTCTCTCACAGTGTACGTACATTCTCTCTCGCTCTTCATTATGTCTTCACGTGTACGTATCCTCTTACTCTCTCATCCTCTCTCACGTGGTATACATTCCCTCTCTCTCTCTCTCTTCTCTCTCACTGTACGTACATCCTCTTTTTCTCTCTCTCCTCTTCTCACAGTGAGTATCTCTCTCGCTCTCTCTCTGTCTCTCACAGTGTTCGTAATCCTCTCTCTTCCCTCTCTCACAGTGTCTAAGCCCTCTCTCTCTCTGGCTTTCTACTCTCACAGTGTAGTACATCCTCTTTTTCTCTCTCTCCTCTCTCACAGTGTACGTACATCTCTCTTCGTCTCTTCGCTATCTCTCACAGTGTATGTACATCCTTCCTCTCTCACTCATTCCGAGAGTGTACATCCCTGCCTTCTCAGCTCCTCGCTCACAGTGTAGTACTCCCTCTCTCTCTCTCCTCTCTCACGTGTACGTAGCTCCCTTTCCTCTCTCTCTCCTGCTCTCACGTGTATGTACATCCCTCCTCTTCTCTCTCCTCTCTACGTGTACGCGACAGTTCTCTCTCTCACTCTCTCTCACAGGTGTACGTACCATTCTCCTCTCTCATCTCTCTCAAGCTGTACGTTACATCCCTCCTCTCTCACTCCTCTCTCACGTGTAGCACATCATCCTCTTTCCAGTGTACGTACTCCTCCTCTCTCATCCTCTCTCCAGTGTCGCACATCTTCTTTTCACAGTGATACGTACATTCCTCCTCTCTATCTTTCCCCCCTTATCACTCGCTCTCTCACAGTGTATGTACATCCGCTTACTCTCTCCTCTCTCTCACAGTGTACGAAATCCCTCTTCTTTCACAGTGTACGTACATCCCTCCTCTCTCACTTCTCTATCACAGATGTACGCACATCTCTCCTCTCTCACGTTGTATGCTACATTCCTCCTCTCTCACTCCTCTGTCACAGTGTAGTACATTCCTCTCTCTCACTCCTCTCTCACGTGTACGCCATCCTCCTCTTTACAGTGTAACGCAATCTACCTCTCTCACTTTCTTTCACATGTAGCCATCTCTCCTCTCTCACAGTGTACGTAATCCCTCTCTCTCACTCCTCTCTCCACAGTGTACGTACATCCCTACTCTCTCCTCCTTCTCTTCACAGCTGTATGTAATCTTCTTCTCTCTCTCTTCTCACAGTGTACGTACATCCTCCTGTCTCTTCCTTTCTCCAATGTTACGTACATCCCTCCTCTCTCACTCCTCTTACAGGTCGTTACATCCCTCCTTCTCACTCTCTTCACAGTGTACGTACAGTCTCTCTCTACTCCGTCATCTCACAGTGTACGCAATCCATCCTCTCTCTTCTCTCTTCACAGTGTACGTAATCCTCCTCTCTCTCTCTTCACAGTGTTGTACATCCGTCTCTCTCACAGTGCTAAGTACATCCTCTCCTGTCTCTCTCTCCTCTACTCACAGACTGTACATACTATCCCTCCGTCTTTCTCTCCTCATCTCACCGTGTACGTTACATCTCTCCTCTCTCTCTCCTCTCTCCAGGTACTACATCCCTCCTTTTCTCACTCCTCTCTCACAGTGTACGTAGCATCCCTACTGCTTCATCCTCTCTCACGTGTACGTACTCCTGCTCTCTCTCTCTTCTCTCACAGTGTAAAAGTACATCCTCCTCTCTCACTCATCTCTCACAGTGTACGTACATCCCTCCTCTCTCACTTATCTCTCACAGTGTACGCACATTCCTCCTCTCTCTCTCCTCTCTCACAGCTACTTGTAGTAATCTTCCTACTCTCTCTCCTCTCTTCACAGTGTACGTACATCCTCCCTCTCTCATCCTATCTCACAGTGTGCACATCTCTCTCTCTCTCCTCCGTATTCACAGTGTAACGTAATCCATCCTCTCTCTCTCTCACAAGTGTATGTACATCCCTCCTCTCTCACAGTGGTACGTACATCCTTCCGTCTCTCTCGTCCTCTTCACAGTAGTAGACATCATTGCCTCTCTCTTTCCGCTCTCACAGCTGTACGTAATCCTCCTTCTCACTATCTCTACAGTGTACGTACTCCCTCCTCTCGTCATTATCTCTCACAGTGTACGCCATTCCTTCTCCTCTCTCTCTCTCTCACAGTGTAGTACTCGCCTCTCTCTCTCTCCTCTCTCACCAGTGTACGTACATCTCTCTCTCTCTCTCTCTCCTCTCACAGTGTACTATACATCCCCTTCCTTCTCTCTCTCTTTCTCCAGTGTACCGTACATCCTTCCTGCTCTCACTCATCTCTCACAGGTGTAAGTACATCCCTTCCTCTCACTCCCTATCTCCAGTGTCACGTACATCCTTCTCTCTCACTTATTCTACAAGTGTAGCGCACTTCTCCCTCTTTCTCCTCTCTTCACAGTGTACATACATCCTCTCATCTCTTCTCTCTCACAATCGTACGTAAATCCTCTCTCTACTCCTCTCTCGACAGTGTACGTACCATCCCTCTCTCTCACTCATCTCTCCATGTATGTACATCCTCC
>NW_014581007.1:0-2237 GCF_000485595.1 Priapulus caudatus
CGTGAGAGAGATCGGATGAAGAGATAGAGCGCGAGTGTGTGTGTGTGCGTGTACGAACCAGCGCACGTCTGTGTGCATGCATGCAAAAGACTAGGTGTAGAGGGAGACGTAGACGTAGAGGTGGTGTGTGCGTGTGCGTGCGCGCTGTGTGTGCGTGTGCGTGTGCGTGTGTGTGTACGCGCGCGCGGTGTGTGCGTGTGCGTGTGTGTGTGTGCGCGTGCGCCATGTGTGTGCGTGTGCGTGTGTGCTGTGCGTGTGCGCGTGTGCGTGCGCGCGTGTGCAGGCTGCAGTATACAGAGGCGGCTACATTCATTTGTCGCAAATAATTAACGCGTGAGAGAGATCGGATGAAGAGATAGAGCGCGAGTGTGCGTGTGCGTGTACGAACCAGCGCACGTCTGTGTGCATGCATGCGTGTGTGCACACATGCAAAAGACTAGGTGAGAGGGAGACGTAGACGTAGAGGTGTAGGCGCAAATACGAAGGAAGGATCGAGCGCACAGCCACCATGTTATTGTTTGGTTCGACCTTGTAGCATCAGCGTATTGTCATTATCCCGCCACGGCTATTATCATCATCATATGCATATACGTATGACTCATCGCCCACAGTTGAATACACGACACACATGCAGGCATGTAAACAGCCCTCGATAGGTTGTTGATGGTGGCGCTCACTGTAATCACTGCGAACACACTCGCTCACTCACTCACTCACGCATATACACACACACGCACGCACGCACGCACGCACGCATGCACGAACGCACGAACGCACGCGCACACACACATAAACACACTCACACACGCACGCACGCACGCACGCACGCACGCACGCACGCACGAACGCACGCGCACACACACACACACAAACACACTCACACACACACACACACACACACACNGTGCTTGTGTGTGTGTGTGTGTGTGTGTGTGTGACAGTGTGTGTGTGTGTGTGTGTGTGCGCGTGCGTGCGTGCGTGCATGCATGCATGCGTGTGCGTGTGGGAGGTGCTTGCGTGTGTGACAAGTACAAGGACAGTGCTACGAGGGGGAGGAACAGCGTGTAGGAAGCGCTCACCGCCTTTGCAACCATTGCTTCACGTCACAATACCGAACGCCGACGTCTGTCGACAGCGTCATGACTTTTCATTAGCACTGCCGATTATCAATTTAGCAAGACGAGCGAGGCTGTCAGCTAGGTACGCGACTATCAACAAGGTCCCGGTCGCGCTACATAGGCGGATCCACGGTCAACCCAGCACGGCAGCCCCCGGGCTGTGCACCACGCGGCCACAGCATGACGATAGCTTAGGGCAAGCAATACGTGCCTGCAACTTCCACGAAGGGAATTTCTGTCAGGCTGTATATGAGCTGCTACGTCGCAAGCAAATACTGTCAGGCAGTATATGAGCTGCTACGACGAAGGCAACTACTGTCAGGCAGTATATGAGCTGCTACGACGAAGGCAACTACATGTCAGGCAGTATATGAGCTGCTACGACGAAGGAAACTTCTGTAAAGCAGTCTGAGCTGCTACGACGAAGGCAACTACTGTAAGGCAGTCTGAGCTGCTATACGACGAAGGCAGCTCTGTGGAAGGCTTCCATACATCCGTCATGCCACTATGTACCGCTCAGCATATGCACCATGTGCATATACATATACGTCGGTATAGCTCTGATCAAACACCCTGTTCACACCTATGTTAACTATACGATTAAGCTAAGCTACATGGTCTTACTACGATCTTAGCTATACGGTCAAGCTATGCACGGTCTTACTACGATCTTAGCTACGGACAAGCAATGCGGTTTTACTGCCACCGTATAATTATTAGCTGATTATTGAAACGGAACTAGCGTGCAAGCGGTAGTCGACAACGACCTCGCACGGTGGCATGAGTGGAATATAATTACTAGACCCGCATCGAAGGCAAAAACAGGCCCGCCGTTAGGCAAATTGCGCGGATGCAAAATTATTTATTAATTATACGGAGGGTGCTTCTGTTGTGTGTTATGTGCGTGTGTGTGTGCGTGCGTGCGTGCGTGCGTGCGTGCGTGTGTGCGTGCGTGCGTGCGTGTGTGTGTATGTGTGTGTGTGTGTGTGTGTACGCGTGTGCGTGCGCGCGTGTGTGTGTGCGTGTATGTGTACGCGCGCGCGGTGTGTGTGTGTGTGCATGTGCGTGCGCGTGCGCGTGTGCGTGTGCGTGTGTGCGTGTGCGTGCGCGCATGTGTGT
>NW_014581007.1:3237-3928 GCF_000485595.1 Priapulus caudatus
CACACACACACACACACACACACGCACACACACGCACGAACATATGCACGCACGCACCCACGCAGAGGCTTACACGCAACACACATACACGCACACAAGAACACAAACGCACAGTAGTTCCAAGACGACCATTTAACCTAATACACTTGTTAACCGCGGAGTGTTTACTTGCAAGCCTCAGTAAGTAACATGCCTTCATCACGCTGTACGCGTTATGTCAACAACCTACACCCGACTTGCGTGAGAATCTGTACCGAGTATAAGATTTCATATAAACAGGCTCGCGCGTATGCCTTCGGGGGATTTTCACAAGCTAATACAAAGTTAGCGCAATAACAGTAAGTGGCCCGAGGATATGCCGCCAGTGACGTCACGTTCCGATGCCTACCAAGAAATTTAAATGTCAAAGAGAATTAATTAAAAAGTACAAGTAATTAATGGGAGCGTGGCGAGGGCTGCGTATGCGCCAGGATGCAGCTGATAATTCCCAGACAACAGAAGCGCGCGTGCGCGTAGATTCCTTCCTCTCTTAGCACGCCCCATATTTGCCTCGCGGACGCACGCGTGTTCATTGTTCTCTCCCTTTCTCGTCTGCTTCTGTTTCCATTTTGTAACCCCCAGCCCCCCTTCCATTGTATTGGTTGGTAACCCGCTTTTTCTACAGACCACGCCATATTTAATATTTTTTTTT
>NW_014581007.1:4945-13007 GCF_000485595.1 Priapulus caudatus
CGTGTTTGTTGGCAGTATACAGGTCGGTGAGACTGCTGGTGCTCTCTCGCGGCGCCGCCAGCAGTTGTCGGCCACGCAGCAACGTCACGGCCTGTCGCCGATCAATCATATTAGATAATATAATAAACTGCATGCATGATTTATGACTTCTGCAATTTCGGACGCACGGGTGTTCGCGCACGCACGCGCGCAGCTACTATACGCTCGCTATTAATACGTCGGCTGTATGTCACTGTGCGTAACGTGCGCGTGTGTGTAAGTGCGGGTATGTGTGCGTGGCAATATATGCGCGCGCGCATGTTCGGTGTTGTGCGCGGCCCCCCCCCCGCCCCCCCCGTTTTTTTTTTTTTTTTGCAAAAAGATGCTTGTGTATGTGTGTGTACACGCGTGCGTGCGTGTTTGTGTGTGCCGCTGCGTGTTTGTGTGTGTGCTGTGTGTTGGTCGTGTGTGTGTGTGTGTGTGGTGTGTGTGTGTGTGTGTGTGTGTGTGTGTATGTGTGTGTTGTGTGTGTGTGTGTGTGTGTGTGTGTGGTGTGTGTGTGTGTGCAGGTGTGTGTCATTGCAAGGTTAAAATACAAATGTGTTTGCAGTGGTACCGAGATACGCTTGTAATTGTGGAGCTACCGAGTTACTCATTTAGGAGTGCGCACGTGCGCCCTCATAGAGCTACCCAGATACGCATGCACTTGATAGGGGTATAGAGATACGCATTTGCTTATATGTCTACCACACATGTGTCTATTGGATAGTTGTCTATATACAGCCTGTATGATAAGCAGTAAAAAAAAAATTTAAAAAAAATTAAAAAAAAGATAAAGTCAAAAAGCTCGCTTTTCACACTTCACGGCAATAGACTGGCTCCAAATGTGTGTTCGAAAGAGTGTTCTCAACGACTTGCGGGGCCGCCTATAGCGACGTTTCGTTAGATATGCGTGACTGGAGGTCTGGACGGTATGTAGACCCACTGACAGCCGCCAATCCTTGTGGGTTCCACGAGCTTACCGCTCTATATGTCATTAGGTTATAAAGTTGGCGAAATAATAGTTTATATATATATATATATGATACATATATAGGCATATATAAGGAGAAGAATAAGAAAAAGAAGACGAAGAAGATGATGATGATGATAATGATGACGATGATAAAAAGAAGAAAAAAACAAAGTCATCAACTTAGCTCTCTGTCGTTATGCCCCCCCATCTCGTGAATCCGCGCGGATTAAAAGCAAACCATGACCACCGCAGACGCGCGCTGACCGTGCACTGCGAAATATTCGCATCCGTACACACCACCACCTGGCATCACAACGCCCCTGCCAGCCGCGGACCGCACCCCGTCGTGAACACTTCACATCCGCGTCACCGCACCACTACCACCACCACCGCATCTGCATGCAACCTCGCCGCATCGTCGTCGTCGACGGACGCAGCAGCTGCTGCATCGGGAGCGCGGCATGACGCACGCGCAAGGAGAAGCGTGGGAGCGTCGTGACGTCACACCGCGATGACGTCATCGCGAGCGGGATTTCGCCGAGCGGGGCGCTCTTATCGCGAAGAAGAGTAACCGCATCGTGTTTTTTGAGACGCTGGAAAAAATCAATGTCGTCGTCGGCATCGGGTCGGTGCGCTCAGTTTGGCGACGTAATGTGGAGCGACGCGCATCAGAGATCGAGCGACGAGGGGAGCGAGCATGAAACAGAAAGCGGTGGCGGGGGGAGGGAGAGGGGGAGAATAGGACGCAGCGAGAAAACGACAGGAGCGGCGATGCGAGTAATAGAGTGACGCCGACTTAATATTACGGAGAGGCATACACGCGTGAGCGCACGAACGCACGCACGCACGCAAACACATACACACGGAGCGAGAGAGAGAGAGGGAGGGGGGGGGAAGATGCGAGGGAGAGAGAGAGAGAAGACGATAGAGAGAGAGAGAGGAGAGAGAAGAGAGAGAGATAAAGACATCTAGATTGATAGGGAAAGAGCGAGAGAGAGATGAGATAGCGAATGCATTGGGATTTAGCGCGCCCTTTGCACAGAAGCGAACGATGGCGGAAGTAGAATAGTTGTAAGTAAACGTAGACCAAGAGAAAATAGTTGTGATTGGGTATTGTGTATTAGATTCATTACGTCGCCGATATGAATGACACACATCACACTACACAGCAAACAAAAACACACACACACACATCACACACGACACACACATGCACAACAGCACCGCATGCAGAACTGTCACACACACCTCACACTGCTCACGCTGCGGCGCAATATCAGGTACACACACACACAATCACAACACACACACACACACACAACACACCCCACAAACACATCAGCACACACACAGCACATCCACACACACAGGGGTCCATCACAGCACACAGCACACACACATCACCCATTGCAAGAACCTCAGCACACTGCACGCCCGCACTACAAACACAGGTTTCACACACACTACACACACCCAGCACACACATCACACACTACACACTACACTACACACACACACACAACCATCGACAATGTCACACACCCGCAACAAGACACACATCACATCAGACAGGCACACACACAACACACACACAACAGTCACACACACACAACTCAACATCACACACTCACACAGCCAAACACCCCCCGTACGCACAATCTCACTGCATGTATTCGCCTGTGACATAGCCGCGGCATCTGTTAATTGATCGTCGTTGTTAAGTTTCATCGATATTTACATCCGCGACGTGCGTCCGTAAGTCTACCGGCGCTCTAACTAGCGTCGTCGTTCGCTGATTTTGCGGCGATGCAATTTAGTTTTTACTAGCTGATTGATATCAAAAGCACGGGCAGGAGACTGTAATCGGCCCGCGTCGCGGATCTAACCATACCTCATTATCAACGTACTGTGCCCACCGTACGAGAAAGGTAAGAGAGAGAGAGAGCAGGAAGAGAGAGAAAGAGAGAGAGAGAGCGGAGAGAGAGAGAGAAAGAGCAGAGATAAAAAGAATGAGAGCGAGAGAAAGAGAGAGAGACGAGAGAGAGAAAAGAGAGAGAGAGAGAGAAAGAGAGAGGCGAGAGAGAGAGAGAGATAAGAGAGAGAGAGAGAGAGAGAGAAGAAGAGAGAGAGAGAGAAAAGAGAGTGGTGAGCAGAGATGATAGAGAAGAGAGAGAGAGAGAGAGAGAGAGGAGAGAGAGAGAGAGCGAGAGACAGAGAGAGAGAGAGAGAGAGAGAGAGAGGAGTAAGAGAGAAGAGAGAAAGAGATGTGTGTGAGAGAGAGAGAGAGAGGAGAGAGACGATAAGAGTAGAGAGAGAGATGAGAGAGATGGAGAAGAGTGTGTGTGGTGTCGAGAGAATGAGAAGAGCGATGAAAATTGTGCGTAGCGTAGCACGAGGTTAATATAGTATATGTAGGCACTTGCGCGCGCGGTTTTTAGCTCACCCTTGACATCGGTTCAAGCATGAGGCTATTGCCATGGGGCGTTCGTCCGTCGTACGTCCGCCACATTTGGCTAATCGTCACCGATAACTTGAGGAACCGTTTGACGCCACATTGTTCAAATTGCATACAGGTTTTGTACTCCTATAGAAAGATTGAATCACTATTTTGGAGCACGCTAATGTTGACCTAACTTTCGAGCCACGCCCACGGTTTGGCAAAAATGTGAAATGGAAATGTCAGTTCAAAGAGTTGCAACGGTTTTGTCTTCATTCTTTGATATGTGAATGAATAAAAGACTGGCCCCAAACGATATCTACATGGGTTTGACTATTGTTTTTTTTAATTTTATTTTTGCAAATTAGGTAGATTTTTGGCAATTTCACTATGCATTTCAGGTGTCTGCCTAGTCGTCAACGATAATGCTTCTAGGAACCGTTTGTGCCCCACATCGTTTTCAAATTGCATTCAGTTTGTTACTTGACTGCTCCTAATGGGAAGATTTGAACTTCCTATTTTTGGAGCACGCCAGTGCGACCTACTTTTTGAGGTGCCACGTCCACTTATATGGCAAAAATAAAATGGCCACCTAGTTCAATTCGGTATTTTGTTAAACTTTACCTACCTACCCTACCTGCCTGCTGCTCTGCCTGCCTGCCTGCCTGGCCTGCCTGCCTGTCCTGCCTGCCTGCCTGCCTGCTGCCTGCCTCTGCTGCCTGCCTGCCTCCTGCCTCCTGCTCTGCCTGCCTGCGCTGCCTGCCTGCCTGCCTGCCCTCCTGCCTGTCCTGCCTGCCCTGCCTGCTGCGCTGCCTGCCTGCCTGCCTGCCTGCCTGCTGCCTGCCTGCCCTGCCTGCATGCCTGCCTGCCTGCCTGCCTGCCTGCTGTCCTGCCTCCCTGCTGCCTGCCTGGCCTGCCTGCCGTGCCTGCCGTTGCCTGCCTGCCTGCCTGCTGCCTGCCGTGCCGTGCTGCCTGCCTGCTCTGCCTTGCCTGCTCTGCTGCCTGCCTGCCCTTGCCGTGCCTGCTGCCTGCCTGCCATGCCTGGCCTGCCTGCCTGCGCTGCCTACCTACCTACCGTATCCTACGCTAACGCTACCTACCACCTACCCTACGTACCTACCTAACTCCTACCTACCTACCTACCTACCTACCTACCTACTCTACCTCTACCTATCCTACGCTACGCTACTTACCTACTTAAGCCTACCTATCCTTACCTACGCTACGGTTCTAGGACAAATACCGCCCGACAATCACAGCCCCGCCGACAGATTTACTCCGCGGACCAATTAACCTGCCCGGACTAAATGTACCTCGCCCCCCCGCATCGCATTTAACCCCATCGCCATTTACCCCCCGACAATTACCGTCCCGGGAACATTTACCCCCCGCACAATTTACCCCCCAGGACAATTACCACCCCCCGGACAATACTCCCCCGGACATTTTACCGCCCCCGACAATTACCCGGACATTTACCGCCACGACAATTACCCGCCCGAACATTTTACCCCCCGGACAAGTCAACCCCCGGACAATCACCCTCGCCGACTTTTTACCGCCCGACAAATTTCCCCCCGGACATTTACTCCCCCCGACAATTACCCCGGCGCCCCGGACATTCTACTCACTTGGTGTTTATTATTCATTGTTGAAGCAGTTGATCACCATGCTAGGAGGTCGAGGAGGAGGTAAGATAGGTGGTGGAGGAGAGGGGGGATGAGGGTGGGAGGTGGTGGAGGAGGAGAGGAGGAGAAGAGTGGAGGTCGGAGGATGAAGAGGAGGTGGAGAGGGAGGTGGTGAGTAACGTGGAGAACGTGGTGAGGGATGACGAGGGAGAAGGTGGAGAGGAGGCAGGAGGCAGAGGAGGAGGAGGAGGAGGAGCAATGAAGAGAGGTAGGTGAGGAAGAGGCAGGAGGGAGGAGGAGGCCGGAGGAAAGGAGGGTGAGGATGAGGAGGGGAGAACGTGAGGCGAAGGTGGTGGAGCCGGAGGCGGGGAGAAAGGTTAGAGCGAGGAGGTAAGGGGGAAGGTGGAGGAGAAGGAGGAGGTGATATCAAGAGGAGTTAGTATGGCGATGAGAGAACGGTGAGAGGAGGAACGTGGAAGAAGGTGGTGAGGAGAGGAGGAACCAAGAATGAAGAGAAGAGAGAGGTGGAGGAGGAGCGAGGTAGAAGGAGGAGAAGAGGAGAGGAAAGGATGGAGGAACAGAGTAGAAGGAGGTGGCAGAGGTAGAGAAGAGAGGAGGTAAGGGATCTGCCAGGGTGTGTGGAGGAGGGAGAAGGTGGGTGGTGGAGCAGGCAGGGAGGAGAGTTGAGAGGTGGACGGAGGGAGATTGGAAGTATGAGGAGTAGGAGAACGCGTTTGTTGGTCTGTGGGCGGTGGGGAGAAGGTGGCGGAGAATGAGGGCTGGATGGGGAGAGGGTGAGGAAGGAGAGGAGGAGGAGAGATGAGTTGAGGAGGAAGGAGAGGAGGATAAGGGGAGTGTGGGGATGGAGGAAGATAGGAGGAGGGCGCCTGCTACCTATCACTCCTGCCCTCTTCCTCCTCTCCTCCTCCGTCCACCGTTCTCTCCTCTCCTCCTCCACACCTTCTCCCTTCCTCCGTCTACCACCTGGCCCTCCGCTACCTTCTCCCCCTCTCCTCCTCCTCCTTCCTCCACCTTCTCCCCTCCTCTCTGCCACCACCTCTCCCACGTTCTCCCCCTCCTCCTCCACCTCTTCTCCTCCTCTCCTCCTCTCTCCACCTCCTTCCTCCTCTCTTCCTCGCGTCCCACCCTCCTCCCCACCACCTTCTCCCAGTTCTCCCCCCCCCTCCTCCTCCACTCCTCTCTCCTCTCCTCCTCCTCCCACCACCTCTGCCCTCACTACCTCCACCACCTGGCCTCCCTTCCGCTACCTCTTCCCCCCTCCTCCTCCTCCTCACCTTCTCCCCTCCCCTCTCAAGCCAACCGTTTTCCCCACAGGTTGCTCCCCCCTTCCTCCCCTCCACCACTCCTCCTCATCCTCGTTCTCCTTTCTCTCTCTTCGCCTCCTCCACCTCCTCTCCTCCTCTCCTCGTCCTCCATCCACTCTCTTCACCTTGCCTCCGCCCTCCTCCTCCATCGCACCGTTCTTTCCCTCCTCCTCGGACCTCGCTGCATGTATACACTGTTCAATCAATGAATAATAAACACCAAATTGAAGTAAAATGTCCGGGGGTAATTGTCCGGTGGGTGTAAATGTCCGGGGTAATTTGTCGGGGTAATGACCGGGGGTGATTGTCCGGGGGTAAATTGTCCGGCGGTAAATGTCTCGGGGGTAAATTGTCGCGGGTAATGTCGCGGGGTAATTGTCCGGGGTAATTGTCCGGGGGTAAATGTCCGGGGGGTGATTGTCTGCGGTAAATGTCGCGGGGTAAATTCCGGTGGGGGTAATTGTCCGGTGGGTGGAATGGCAATGGGGCTAAAATGCAATGGGGTAATTGTCCGGGGTAATTGTCCCGGGGTAATCTGTCCGGGGTGATTGGTCCGGGGATTTTTCCTGACACCCTACCATACCTACGCTACCTACCTACCTACCTACTACCTACCTACCTACTACCTACGCTACCTACCTATCGCTTACTCTCTACCTACCGTACCTACTCTACTTACCTACCTACGCTATCCTACCTACTCTACCTCGCTTACCTATCCTCCGCTACCTAACCCGAGCCTACCCTACCTACTCTACTCTTACCTACCTTTACCTACCTACCTAACCTACCTACCTACCTAACCTACCTATCCTACTCTAACCCTACCTACCGTACCTTATCCTACCTACCGTACGTCTACGCTACTACCTACCTAACCTACCTACCTACCTACCTTCCGTAGCCTACCTACTACTACCTACCCTACCTACCGACCTTACCTACCTACTCTACCTACCTACCGTACTACCTACCTACCTACGTACCTACGATACCTACCTACCTTACCTACCTACCTACTCTACCTACCTACCTAACCTACCTACCTAACCTACCTACCTACCTACCTAGTACCTACCTACCTACTCTACCTACGGCTACCTGACCTACCTACCTACCTATCCTACCTACTATCCGTACCTACCTACCTACCTACCTACCTACTCTATCCTACTTACCTACCTGCCTATCCTACTACCACCTACCTACCGTACTACCCTACCTACCTCCCTAACCTACCTACTTACTCTACCTACCTACCTACCTACCTACCTACCTACCTACCTACCTACCTACCTACCTACCTACCTAGCCTACCAAAATACCTACCTACCTACACCTACCTACCCTCCTAGCCTTAACCTACGCTACCTACCCTTAGCCTACCTACCTACCTACTCTATACTACCTACCCTACCTACCTACACTACCTAACCATACCTACCTACCTACCTACGCTAACCTACCTACCATACCTACCTACCTACCTACGCTACGCTACACCTACCTACCTACGCTACCTACCTACGCTAACCACCTACCTACCTAACCTACCTTACCTACCTACTACCTACTCTACTACTACCTACCTACCATACCTACCTACCAACCATACCTACCTACCTATCCTTACCACCTACACCTTACTCATTACTACGCTCTAAACCTTACCTACCTA
>NW_014581008.1:0-13004 GCF_000485595.1 Priapulus caudatus
CGAGAGAGGGGAGAGAGGAGAGCGGAGCGAGAGAGGTAGACGGGTAGAAGGCGGGTGTTCAGAAAGAGTTAATGTTAGATTGTAGTCGCGCACTTGATGCCCGCCATCGTACTCGTCATTCGAGATTTTCGAAAACAAGCGGGCGGCTCAACAGATGAAGTGCATCTGATACATGAAAGTGGCAAATTGTGGATAAATAGGCGAGTATATGTGGCGTAGTTCTAACGAAGCAACAGAATTTCAACTGTGATTTCCACGCGTGATTTATACGAGATGAGATATGATAGTCGAATTGAAACACGGTAATCTATGCAGATCGTTTGTGTACTTCTGCAGTGGTTTCTACTTACTACTAGAATTCAGCGTAATGCTGGGAAAAACATATGGAATATACGGCGCCTGCTGTGGGCGGCGTTTCATGTGAAACTTTCGATAGGGTACGTGAAGTAAATAACATGCATTTACTCGCAGGTGGATTTCCAACTGGTATGGTGTAAAATTGAATAACTAAGATCCGTACGGTATTATGTCTTGACTTCCGCGCGTTGAACGTTTTAGGCCCGTCGAACCGTGGCATTCAAAGATAGCGTGCGCCCATGCAGAGGCACGCGCATAAGCGCACAGCGCTCGACGTGTATGTACCCACATTCCGCGCTCTGCCGCCTCTCTGTCTGTCAGGCGCGCAGCCTCTCTCAAAATAGGACAGGGGAGACGTGGGAAAGTGATGGAGGAGAAGGGCGAAGCGTGCGAGTATAGAGAGAGGAGGGGAAGGAGTAGGAGGAGGGGAGGGATGCGAGATGAATATGTCATGTGCCGATTGAGAAATGCGCTGAGGGGGGTTAACCGGCTATATTCGCAGATAAGGGAAGTGAGCGAGGTTCTGCAATCCCGGCTTTAAATTTTGGGCCACGCATCTTTATAGTGTGTTCATGCTTCACTCAAATGGCTTGTCTGCTATCACTAAAGTCTAGATGGGGTGATGGCTTGAAATGACGCCATAAGCGTATCAAACGCTGGTAAATGAAAGCATGCTAGAAGAGAAAGTTTGGGCGTAATAGAGCTAACGCGGCATAACTTGAGACAAGCTAACAATAGGCGTGGACGTGACGATTATATATGTTCTGTAAATAATGGGCATGATTTGATTACTGGAGGTTTGCATCCATCGCGATGGGTTGGGGTGCACCCTGATAAACGCCGGGCGAACACTCCCTGCCGAGCTAACTCCGTGCTCCTAGCTCTGTAAAATCTGTAACCTAAGCTTTCATCCCCTACTAAGGAGCTTTAAATGTAAGGTCGCTTAAGAATTTTGCTGGGCAGACATGATTATTATTCTCTTGTCAGGCTCGTCTCAATTGCATAGGCGCCAAAACGAAGGGAGCATGCTAAGGACGCTGCATGATGTAATTTAGGAATTTGCTAAGAGCGATTTGCGATCTAAGAATGATCCTTTTGCATGGAAGGACAGAGACCAATATTACATTACGGGCGAGAAATTCCTCTCTTATCTATTTCCCTCTCTTTGCTCTCCCTCGATAGAGAGAGAAAGAGGTAGTGTAGAGGGAATGTGAGATACAAAGAGATAGATAGATGAGAGAGAGGGGGGAGGAAGGATGGAGGAAGGTAGTGGAGAGAGATCGCACGCACGCCGATCACATTACCACGCACGCACACACGGCCATGCACGCGTATTCTAGGCGCATATACCAGCAACATAGTTACACTGGAGACGTGAAATTTCGTTTCCCTATGCTCTGCTCTTCGTCTCGGTTTCTCTTTCTCTGTTCTCTCTTGCGATAACCATCGCCGAGAGGGCGGGATGAAAGAGAAGAGGGGCAAGGCGAGGGGCGAGAGGGGGTAGGCAGAGGGAAAGCCGAGATATCAGAAGAGATATATATAATAGAAGGAGGAAGAGAGAAACGGTGGGGATACGAGGATGGGAGGAAGGGAGTGGAGAGATTACACGCACACAAGCAGGCAGCGCACACACGCACGGCACTGGCGTATTAGTATGCACATATACGCGCAAAAACCCCGCAATGGGACATTAGGCGAGCGCGATATTTCTATCCCCATCTCTCCTCCTCTTCTCTCGCGCTTCTCTGTCACTATTCGCTTTCGTCTTTTTCTATTAACTAACATGGCATCGCTGTTTTCACCATTTCGCTTCATTCTCTCTGCTGTCTCATTCTCTTTTCACAACGTGTCGCCCTCTCTCGCGGTGTCTCTCTTATGCCCCGCATCTGTCCTTCCTCACCCATCGCCTCGCTCATACTATCGCCCGCGACATTAAATATGTACTGGTGGATGACCAGCTAGGCTGGCCGTGGTTCAAGCTAAAACTTTTTCAGGCCCCGCGATGTACAAAAATCGAGTCATTTACACAAAAAATACGCATTTCGTTGCGTGCGCGTGCGACATGCTGCGAGTGCGCGTGAGGCGGGGTTGAGTTTGTGTTGCCGTGTGGCTTGTGTGTCCGTAAATGACGCGTATTATAGCCGTATTTCCACTTTTGGTGTTCAAGGTCGTGCGAAAATGTTTTGGCCGAAAAATCGGCTCTGCTGCATTGATGAAGATTTTCGCTGATA
The DNA here is from genome assembly GCF_000485595.1 of Priapulus caudatus. Classification (NCBI taxonomy): domain Eukaryota; kingdom Metazoa; phylum Priapulida; class Priapulimorpha; order Priapulimorphida; family Priapulidae; genus Priapulus; species Priapulus caudatus. The sequence goes on from NW_014581008.1 coordinate 2,589, forward strand.
CTAGTCGGTCGCGAGCGCCTACCATCCAAAGAGGGATGAGAGAAAGAGAACGAGGGACAGGGGAGGGAGTAGAAGTAGTGGAGAGGTAACATCGACGAGCGTCAACACATGATCGGCGCGCCACGATTCAGGCGCGCCGATTATAGGACACATATCCCACATAGTATATTGAGACGGTGGAATTTATTATTCCCAATCTCCCCTTCTCTCTCTCCGCCTTTTCTTTCTGTCTGTTCCTATACTTCCCAAATCATCCGCGAGAGGGGAGAAAAGAGAACGGGGGTAACAAGGGAGGGCGAAAGGGGATAGGGCAGTGCGATAACTTGAGATGCAACGAGATAGATGCGAGAGAAGTGAGGGAGGATGAGAGGAAGGAGGAACGGAGGAAGGGAGTAGAAGAGGCATGACACAGCACCAAGCAACACAGACACACTGCACTGCGTATTGATAGTCACATATACCCGCTAGTACATTGGAGAGAGCAATTTCGTTTCCCCATCTCGGCCTCCTCTTCTCTCGGCATTCTGCTTTCGCTATTTCTGTTCTTACTCGTTCTTTTACTATGTCCTTTGTACTTTCCTCACTTCCCTCTCCGGTCTCTTCCACTCAGTCTGCGCGCCCCTCTCTTGGTGTTTTCTCTAGTTCGCTTGTTTTCCTTCAGCTCATCCCCTCGCTGCAGATGTTATCGCCACACGACAATAAATAGTCCGGATGGATGACCACCAGGTGGATGACGTTTTTTAAGACTAAAACTTTTCAATCGGGCGCACGCGGATGTACAAAATGAGTATTTGCGCACAAACGCATTCGTGCCGGCCGCCGTTCTCGCCACCTCTTTCTCACTAACCTGTTCCTGCTCGCAGCGCCCCTTCTTTTTCACACTATGCGCGGCTACTCCGTAATGCGTCTTCCTTGCTCATCCCCGCTTACTTTGAGCTATGTTGTTTATGTCGCTGCCAATTATAGCGTATAGCTTTTCCCAAATTTAACTACTTTGTCTAGTTGGCAATATGACTCCGGTCCGTGGCCGCCGCTCTCACTTAACGCCACGGTTACGATCCTGTCGCTGGAGCCAACAACAATATCAAATCATCATCATCGTCATACCCCTTCATCATCAGTCCTCATCATCAATCAATCAGCACCAACAACAACACCAACAACAACACAACAACGACGAACAAGCTAACGAACACCATTTAGCACGCAGCGTGAAGCTAGCAGTGGTAAATGGCGTGACTAAGAGGGTGTATAGGACTTGTTGCTCATTGCTTTCGTGAGAAAAAATTATAAGTTTCTTTTTCTACTGAACAAAGAGAAAAATTTGTAGCTCTCTAACGACTTTTCACTTTAAGATTCTGTTTCAACTGTTAATTATATATTTACACTGCGTATAAATTAATAACAAAAATCCTGTTCGTGAGTAAAGGTCGCACATTACTGTGCGAATACTGATCGGTTTATACAGATTTAAAAAGCGAGTTAATTTCATTATTTCATGGACAAGTAATTGCATCCGTAATTGAATTAATCTCATATTGTGTGACGCGCATTGATTGAAATGTCCGCAATACGTGGATTATTTCCACCTAGCAATGCTAGTGTTGTACTGTGATGACGTCTGTTCGCTGGTGGGTTAACTCGATGAATGCCGCGTTTGCACGGTCCTCAATCAATCTAATAAGTCTATGAGTCCGGCAGTGACGGTATGTACGTTAAAGTTTGTTATGTACAGTTTATAGACCGATACTCATACTCATAGCAAATTATTAATACGTATACTTAATTCCAACAGTCAGGTGGAAGTGAGTTTTCATCGCGTACAAATATTAGCTACGCATTATAGTGCAGGGCAGATATGTGTTATATATAGAAGGATTTGTGCATTGTTGTGGTAAACAGCACGCAATTGGTAAGGCGACATTTGCTTAGTATATAATGTAATAAATTTAGAATATTAGCCCAAGCTCAATTTTTTCCCAGGGGCCCCAACAAATCAGCAAATCCAAGACTGGGCCGCCATCCAATTCCGGAATATCTTAAAAATGTCATATCTTTGTGACAAAATGTCGTGCAAACATGAATAAAGTGCCATTTTCTATGTTATCATACATGCTGAATCCATTCCAACCACAAACGAGGTGATAAAATGCACCTATTTGCGTAAATCCAAGATGGCCACTGTGCCTAATCGGCCAAATGGGAAATCGGCAATAACTTTTGATAGAATCAAGCTGGGGCGACGATTTTGGTGTCTCCACATAGGTTTTCACATGTGAGGAACACAATTGAAGTATCAAAAATTATGTAGGATATTGCTAAGCAACAATAATCCAACATACACGCTGAATCCAATTGAATTGATAAAATGCACCAAAACTAATGAAATGGTCAATTGTGTGATTAAATCCAACATTTCAACACATCAACAAGGTAATATACCATCATAGACCAGATCTTTTATATGGCACAACAAAATAACTGATTGATCCTGTCGGTAATATAATATATACATTATTGTGCATGTTTATAGTAAACAAGAGTTGGCTAACTTGTTTGGGATCACATCTGGTATGATCATTAAACAATGATCATTTATCAACAAATGTTTTCTTTGTGACAAGCCTGGAACAGACTAAACCTCTGCATGATGCGATGACTCCCAAAATTACTCGTCGTGTCAAGCAATGTGCAACTAAAACGCAAAATCTAAAGGTGATAGCAATGCTTAGTGCTGGTGACCTAGTGGCACTTGAGGCTAAGTACCATGTACCTTGTCTTGTCAAATTTTACAACACCAGCAACCGGAAGAACGAAGATCACAGAGAAAAATACACTGATGGGGTCGCTCATGGCATAGCCCTGGATGAACTCATCGGTTACATAGAAGAGGTGAAGTTGAACGACGTATCCAGAGCACCAATTTTCAAAATGGCTGACCTCGTCCATCTGTACACTGATCGAATAGAGGATCTGGGTGTTGATGTAACTGGGCGGATTCACTCCACACATTTGAAAAATCGAATACTTGACAACATACCAGGACTCTGCGCCTACAAGCAAGGCAGAGACATCATGCTCAGCTGTGACGATGATGTTGGACACGCGTTGCTTGATGCATGTTTAGATGACGATGATGACGAGGCCATTTGTCTGGCAAAAGCTGCCAACATTATCCGCCGTAAAATGCTGAAGACGAACGACCAGTTTGACGAGTCATTCCCCAGTGGCTGTCAAGAAGATTCTGTCCCCAGAAACCTAGTGCCTTTGATTAGTATGATAATGGATGCACCGAACATTGCCAAGAAAGAGACACACGAGGCTAGGCAAGCAACACTTAGTATTGCCCAGTTATTGAAGTACAACAGTTATGCGAGACAGCGCCAAGGGTCCACTGTGACACACCACAATAAAGACAGAGAAACTCCCCTACCAATCTATATTGGCATGATGATTCACGGCCATACTCGGAAACGCGAACTCGTGGACACCTTGTTTCATCTGGGATTGTCAATCTCATATGACAGAGTTCTTAATATAGCAAAGGACATGGCTTGTGCAGCAAGTCGACAATATGAAGTGGATGGAGTTGTCTGCCCCCTTGTCCTGAGGGAAAATCTATTCACTACAGGTGCAGTGGACAATCTGGATCACAATCCCAGTTCAACAACTGCTCGAGGTGCCTTTCACAGAACTGGCATATCACTGTTTCAAAATCAACAGATGGAGTCTGACGGTATCGAACGTGAAAAGTTTAAACTGGAGAAAATGCCTCTCGACAAGCCAATCCCACAACTTCCTGACGCGTACAGGAATCTGACTCCTGTCGTGCTGAAAAAGAGGAGCTTACTGTCCCAGTTCTAGATGGATCAATCAGCGTTGATAAGCATATTGTTGAAACACCACTTAAAGAGGAAAAGAAGTGGCAGACCAATACTCGGCAGATAATCAGCAAGGACATTCAGGTTATCGAAGATCCAATCTCCTTGGTTACCTTCCATTCAGATGCACAACGGGCTCCCAGCTTCGATGTCACTATATCATCTCTGCTGCCTTTGTTTCCAGATGATTCGAAATCTGTGGCAAAATCTAGGCATTCTATGGATGTCATCCAACACAAGTTTGAATTTCTGAATCCTGGACAGGTACCAGTGTTAACTGTAGACCAGCCCTTGTTTGCCATTGCTAAATTGATCTAATGGCGATAGCCTGGCACGTATGGTGAGAGCAAGTTCGTCGTTCTACTCGGTGGTTTACACATTGAAATGGCTGCGTTGACAACTCTTGGAGATTTCCTTGATGGCAGTGGCTAGACGAATGCTATCACCCAAGCTGATGTTGCTGCAGCCGGAATGGCCTTGATAGCGGAGAGTGTGCGCTATATCCAGAAGACGGGGCAGGATCAATATGAGACGTTCATGATGAAGACAGTAGTCGAAAGGACATCACTTGTCACGGAGCCCTTCAAAAGAAACAAGCTGCCTCTGTTCAGCTGCCCGCTGCAGAAGTCACCAACCAAGGCCAAGCAAATAGTATCATTACTCAAAAGTGATTGTGGGTTGTTCTCGAGATTGTATATCGCATGCCAAACACGTGATGGAGACCTGGAGAATTTCTTCAAACACGAGAACCATGCCTATCCACCATCCCTGTTTTACCTGGAGAAACTGAGACTGGACACTAACTCAGATCTTACCGGATGTCTCGAGAAGCATTGCCAAGTAAGAGATTGCCTTTTCATTCACATGTGATGATATCTTTTCAATTAACAAGATTTAGACTCATGACAATCGTCACTAGCCTTATATTATTAATGTATCCTTCTCATTTCAGGTTAGAGAAGATGCCCCATCTGTCGATGTGATCATACTGGATGGTGCAGCAGTCATCAACATGCTGAAACCAGTCAGCGCAAAGACATTTCAAGAGTACTACACACTCGTATTCCTTCCCTACTTGAGAGCACAACTGAGAAATGCCATAAGAGTAGATATCGTCTGGGATGTCTGTCTGGAAGAGAGCTTGAAGTCTGCTACGAGAGAAAAAAGAGGAAAGGGCATCCGAAGGCGTGTAGCAGCATCCAATATAATTCCGGGAAATTGGCAGGAATTCCTGAGGCTGGCTGGCTGACAACAAAACCAAATTGTTCCGATTCTTGGCGCACAAGGTAAAACACCAGCACATCAACAGACAAACACTTTGATATATTCTTTAGTTCTATATGTTAATTAATTCCAGTAACATTATTATGACCAGAACATTAATAAAAAGATAACTACATTACTGCTTATTTCATGTTATGCAGGTTCTAGAAAATCTGTCCACGGAAAAGGAAGTGTACACAACTTGCGATCAGCATTTGCTTTGCACTCGTGTTCGCCAAGACGTCTCAGCTTTGGTACCATGTTCACACGAAGAGGCCGACACACGGATGCTTCTCCATGCAATTGATGCCGCCAAAAAAGGCTTTCGTAGAATCATGTTACGTACAGTCGATACTGACTTGCTTGTGTTGGCTGTGTCTAACTGCGGGCTTCTTGAAAAAACAGAGGTCTGGGTCGCATTTGGTACTGGACAACACCTCAGATACATTTCTGCTCACGCCATTGCAGCATCGCTTGGAGAAGAGAAGGCGCAGGCACTTCCTGTGTTTCACGCCTTCACTGGCTGCGATACCGTGTCATCGTTTGCTAGTCGAGGGAAGAAAACCTTTGCTTTTGACATCTGGAAGTCATTTGACGAAGTCACACTAGTCTTCACTGCACTATCCACCACACCAGCGAGCTTCAACAAAGATTGCATAAAGGTGATCGAGTCGTACGTCATTCTACTGTATGACAGAACCCCAACAGAAACCAGTGTTGACCGTGCAAGGAAACATATCTTTGCTGGCAAAGACAGGTCCATCGATGCCATGCCACCAACTCGTGCAGCCCTGTTGCAACACACGAAACGGGCCATACATCAGGGTGGATATGTGTGAGGACAGGCGCATATCTGTTTCCCAGATATTCCCTTATCAGAGTCTTGGGGGTGGAGAAAGACCCCATCACGAGGATGGGAACCACTATGGACCTCACTCACAGAAGCAGCAGAATCGTTGGAGCTTCTCGATGTAAGTTGCCAAAAAGGGTGCAGGGGACATGCAAGTGCGTCAAGAGCGGATTTTGCAATTGCGACGTCATATATGCCCGGCTGCCATGCGGTAAAATGATAGAAATCACCAACTAGGCACCCAAGGACACGCCCCAGGACTAAAAGCAGAAGAGGAGAAGGTACCTACTTCCAACATGACCTTTAACTAGATCCTCACTCAATATTTGTGTGTGTGTGAACAATATTGTTTCCTGGATGCACATTATCTGTGCTGTATTATATTGTATAAATTTAGATAACAGCTGTTATAACGCGATCAATCAGTCAGGTTATGGTGGTGTGTATAAGCTGCATGCTAAGCTTCTTATGTTGAAAGTTCGCTCTGGTTCTATTCATGATGCGTGTCAAATCATATCTTACGTTGTTGATGTGTTAGATAGATGGCTTGGCACTTATCGAATCTTATATTTCGGATGTCTTGATCCATTTATTTATAATTGCATTAGTTTTTTGGATTGAAATTCATTGATTTCAATATACAAATTGACTGATGTCACAGGTGTATGTTAGATTATTGTTGGCTTAGCAATATCCTACATATTATTTGAGTTGAGTTAATTCTCTTTCTAGTGGTGTGTGTGCCGTCTACCTGTATTTCGTGAAAACCTATGTGTAGGGCATCATAACTTATCATCGTGCGCTCCCACTGATTCTTGATTCTATCAAACGAGTTAAGTTTCGCCTGGATCTTCGTTAATCTCCTATCTGTGTACAGTCACAATCCCGGACTTAGGGGTCAATTCGGGCGTGACCTACATCTTGGGATTTATCGCAAAATAAGGTAGCCGCATAGACTTTAATTCGAACTCGTCTTGTTGTGTTTGGAATTGTATCTCGCATCGGTAATGAATACACAGTAACGTAATGTTACACCTCTTGTTGTATTTCGCTTGTTTCGCGCTGAGGTGACTATTTTAGGGTTGCTCACATAGAGATCATGTCTTGTCATTGTCATACGATTATATTTATTTGTCAGTGGAGAGGTACGTAGATGCCGGCCATCTTGGATTGTGTGCTATTTGTCGAGTGCTCTTAAATCAGGGGCGAAATTCGAAACTTAGAGTTGGCATAATATCCAACCAAGTTTTGTCTAAGAGATATATATCACTTAGACGAATTTGAAAATGGGTCGTGGGTACGGAATTGTTCAGACATGTATAGTGCGCATGGCGTTTTAGCCCGGTACTTACAGGCTACAGACAAGTGTTTACGTTTACATAATATGTATCGACTTTGTATTTCTAAGGTTTTCATGGCTTCTCCACTCAAGGAGAGTGGGCGAGTCACCCGGAACACAAGGTGTAGCCCCATTACCAGTGGCCATTAGGTGTAGGTGCAACTTTGGATTGATACGAATTTAATCTGTCACGCATTTATAACATCTTGTCAACTTATTTACTGACTAAATTATTGTATATACATATAAACGGTGGAGGCAGGTGAGGTCCGCATGCTAAGAATGCGTGGACGGTATTGGTGTATGCTGGCACGGTGACGAGGAAGTCTGTGATTTCTAATACGTGAGTGACCAGTCGGGTGGTCCATTTCCCTTGCGAGCACATTTCAGATGTATTATGGTATTTTTCTTCTACTTAGAGCATATTTAGGACTAGAAAGAGTTTGGCGCCGTTTTTGGTGATTGTCAACTGTTCTTTGTATGAAATCTTTATAATTTTAACTAATTTTACACAATATATCGCTGTAGTCAGCTTTTCTTTGGAGCCAACAACATGGTATCATTCTGTATTGCGACCAGAGAACTTAATACTGCAGATTAGGAATGATGTGCTGTGAGACGAGAGCTGTAGCGAAATCAGATATACAAGTTGTACAGAAGCTATGATAGATCAATATGACGTGATCTTTGCGTTTTTCATTCCTATTGATTCTGATAGATCTGTACGATTAAGCGACTTTCTACGCACATCGATTCTAATCTAGATGTACATTCTCATCCTAATCAGATGGCGGTCAGACAAAGCTGCGAGCTTGACTTGGAGATCTGAGCGACAACCGATTTGACTTGCGCTTTGTAGTATCCTCCTCTCGCAGGCGCATACATTCATCCTATGAACAGTTTTGCAGAAAGAGAAACGTCCGCGGAGGTTTAGCACCGCGTGTCTAGTCGGCGCACACATGACACGCACCTCGACTCTACTAGTACCAGAATGAAGGAATTCACTGGAGACGAGGATTACTACAGCGAAGTCATAATCGGTTTGTCGTCCAGATGCTCCAAGCAATGCTCGCAGCTTTGTCTTGATCGCCATCGCGTAGATGAAAGTTACATCTAGATAGAATCGATGGGAAAATCCTTAAATAGCAGGAACAGAATCAATAGTAAAGAATCACAACTAAGATCCTTCTAATTGATCTATCATAGCTTCGTCGTAGCACTTAAATCTATGGGATTTGTCGCTACAGCTCTCTTGTCTCCACAGCACATCTATTCCTATCTAGCAGTATTACAGGTTCTGCTGGCTGTTGCAATACAGCATTGCCATAACCATGTGTTGGGCTTAAGGTAATAAAGCTTACTACAGCTGTATATATGGTGTAAGAATAGTGTATTAAGAATATATATAAATTTCAGTATCATAGAACATGACCAATCACAAATAACGTGCTTGCACATGACCTCGTCTTCTAGTCGCTAATCGGAAGACAAATATAAATCATGAAAATGGATGTAGATCACATGCGCGCTGTCTCTCATTGTCTTAATAGCAGCTCCTGGCTGAATTAATGTCCGAGAGAGGCCCGCATGCGTAGCAACACCATGGCGGCCGTTTCGGTATACATATTAGTAATAAATAGTTACATAATGTATGTTAAAAATTAATTTATAATTTCATCGGCCGTTTCCATCCCTGTAATGGCTGCTTTTGCATTTGTGGATTGCCACTGCGTGAGGAGGCAACTCAATGGAACATTAACTAAAGTTCTCTCATTGTACGACCCCAGCGGTTACTGTAGCTAATTCGACGATTGTTGCTCTGCATGGTGAGATTCCAAGCGCAATCGCACCACTGTTTTTCTATTTGTGAAAATCATTGCGCATACGGCGAACTATATTCTAGGATGTTGTAGACGCTCATAGACATATGTAAACGGATCGCCACATGCAATTGAATCGAATGCTTCTAAATCACAACGGAGAGAGCAACACAAGAACGAAAAGGAAACGTAAATTTTAACGAAAAGAACGCATTTTACGAAAAGGAAAAATGGAAACACCATGATGTAACGATGTTCTCGTAACGCTGATCTGATGCAGCGATTGACGTCGATGGTGACGATGCGTTTAGTTATAGAATTTTAATACGTTCAACTTCAATGATCTTTCTCGTATAATAGACGCACGTGAGGAAGAAGCACGGCACAAGTTTGATCATTCAACGATCATGAAGATCACCATTACAAAACGGACTGGACATCGTTTTTTAAACGTGTGCAAGTATATAATAATATAGACAATATAGCTATTAGTTTATCCATAGGATATACGATAGTTTGTACGGTTGTCAAAAACGCTATAGTAATGAAAGCTGAGGTACTTCAACATAGGAGCTGGCAATGCTCTTTCCGCTGAAAATGTAAATTTATCCATTTCAGTGAAATGGTGTTTCAAGTAAAATATACTGCAGCTTTGCTATTGTACGGGAACACGGCACTCTACGAAATATGCTACTTGTCTGCGTGTTGGGTGTGAGATAAGCCTACAAAAATCCTTCTCGCACTCTTTCACATGCAACATTAAGTGTAGTCTCGTTGGCACACAATTGTTCTTGGTTCTCTAGTTATTGGGCGATATTTCGTCGCTATGAAAAATGGCCAACGCTGTATGAAAACCGAAGTTCGTCTAAGTTACATCTGGGGTGAGCGCCGAAATAGAGGAACGTGGGGTAGCCTGCTGGGCTCCTAAAGTTTGATTGAAAAGCTTCTAGAAAAAGATATGGAAGCAGTGGCGATGTCTCGTAGACAGATGGTTCTGTGTATGAATATGTGATGAATTGCATCACAGTATAAACATTTAGGCCGATTTATATACTCACATTGCTTACGAAGTGTTATGATGTTAATAGGAAGACAAGCGTGTACACCGTAACGTGCGCGCGCCAACGTACGCACGCGACGCACACACACACACACACACCCCACACACACACCACACACACACACACACCACGGAACAACAACACCGCACGCAACGCACGCACGCACGAGCAAACATCACGCTCTGTAAGCCCACCCATAGCG
>NW_014581009.1:0-265 GCF_000485595.1 Priapulus caudatus
ACATGTTTACTAGCGCATGTTTACTAGCGCATGTTTACTAGCCCATGTTTACTAGCACATGTTTACTAGCGCATGTTTACTAGCACATGTTTACTAACACATGTTTACTAGCGCATGATTACTAGCGCATGTTTACTAGCGCATGTTTACTAGCGCATGTTTACTAGCGCATGTTTACTAACGCATGTTTACTAGCATAATGTTTACTAGCACATGTTTACTAGCGCATGTTTACTAGCACATGTTTACTAGCACATGTTTACTA
>NW_014581009.1:4350-8351 GCF_000485595.1 Priapulus caudatus
GCATGTTTACTAACGCATGTTTACTAGCACATGTTTACTAGCACATGTTTACTAGCACATGTTTACTAGCACATGTTTATTAGCGCATGTTTACTAGCATGTTTACTAGCACATGTTTACTAGCGCATGTTTACTAGCGCATGTTTATTAGCGCATGTTTACTAGCACATGTTTACTAGCGCATGTTTACTAGCCCATGTTTACTAGCACATGTTTACTAACGCATGTTTACTAGCGCATGTTCACTAGCACATGTTTACTAGCCCATGTTTACTAGCGCATGTTTACTAGCACATATATGTTTACTAACGCATGTTTACTAGCGCATGTTTACTAGCGCATGTTTACTAGCGCATGTTTACTATCACATGTTTACTAGCACATGTTTACTAGCGCATGTTTACTAGCATGTTTATTAGCGCATGTTTACTAGCACATATGTTTACTAGCACATGTTTACTAGCACATGTTTACTAGCACATGTTTATTAGCGCATGTTTACTAACGCATGTTTACTAGCATAATGTTTACTAGCACTTGTTTACTAGCATATGTTTACTAACGCATGTTTACTAGCATAATGTTTACTAGCGCATATGTTTACTAGTACATGTTTACTAGCGCATGTTTACTAGCATGTTTATTAGCGCATGTTTACTAGCACATGTTTACTAGCACATGTTTATTAGCGCATGTTTACTAACGCATGTTTACTAGCACATGTTTACTAGCACATGTTTACTAGCACATGTTTACTAGCCCATGTTTACTAGCACATGTTTACCAGCATATGTTTACTAGCGCATGTTTATTAGCGCATATGTTTACTAGCCCATGTTTACTAGCCCTTGTTTACTAGCGCATGTTTACTAGCGCATGTTTATTTTGCGCATGTTTTAGCTAGCGCAGTGTTATAAACTCAGCGCAATGTTTACTAGCGCATGTTTACTTAGCGGGCAATGTTTACTAGCGGCATGTTTAGCTAACACATGTTTAACTAGGCATATGTTACTATCGCATGGTTTATTATGCGCATGCTTTACTTAGCCCATGCTTACTCAGCTCGGAGTGTTACTAGCACTGTGTTTACTAACGCATGTTTACTAGCGCATGTTTACCTAGCATGTTTACATAGCGCATGTTTTACTAGCACATGTTTAATACGCACACCTGTTTACCAGTGAGGCATATGTTTTATCCTAGCGCAATGTTTATTAGCCATATGTTAACTAGCCGGCTACGGCCATGTTTACTAAGCCCTTGTTTACTAACAGCAATGTTTACTAGCGCAAATGTTTAATCTTTGGGCGCATGTTTACTAGGCAATGTTATACTAGCAGCATGTTTTTACGTAGCACATTTTACTAGCACATGTTTACTTGAGCAACAGTTTTACAGCGGGCATGTTTACTAGCGTCATGTTTACTGAGCGCATGTTTACTAGCAACATGGTTTACTAGCATATTGTTTCCCACCTAAGCGCATGTTTATTAGCGCATGTTTAACGTAGCCCATGTTTATCTAGCCCATTGTTTACATAACACTTGTTTACTACACGCAATGTTTACTAGCCGATGTTTCACCTAGCATGTTTACTTAGCGCATGTTTACTAGCACATGCTTTACTAGCACAATGTTTACTAGCACTGTTTACTAGGCGCATGTTTATTTAGCGCATGTTACTACGCATGTTTACTAGCGCATGTTTACTAGCGCATGTTTACTAAGCGGTCATGTTTACTAGCGAAAATGTTTACTAGCAACATGTTACTAGCATATGTTACTACGCCATGTTTATATAGCAGCATGTTTACTAGCGCCATGTTTACTGCACCATTGTTTACTAGGGCACCTTGTTTACTAACGCATGTTTACTAGGCGCATGTTTACTATGGCATGTTTACTAGCGCATTTTTACTTGCACATGTTTAGCTAGCGCATGTTTTCACTAGCACATGTTTACTGAGCGCATGTTTTTACTAACGCATGTTTACTAGCGCATGTTTACGGCAGGCATATGTTTTACGTAGCAGGCATGTTACTAGCGCATGTTTGACTAGCGCATGTTATTAGCTGTCATGTTTAAACTAGCTTTCATGTTTACTAGCCCCATGTTTACCTAAAGCACTTGTTTACCTAACGCATGTCCCTCTCCTAGCGCATGTGTTATTAGCGCTCATGTTTACTAACGCATGTTTACTAGCCACATGTTTACTGAAGCACATGTTTAGCTCAGCGCGATGTTTTACTAACGCATGTTTACTAGGCACATGTCTTACTGCCGACATGTTTACTAGCACATGTTTACTAGCGCATGTTTACTAGCCGCATGTTTTTACTAGCAACATGTTTACTAAGCACAATGTTTACTAGCGCAATGTTTACTCAGGCATGTTTAACTAGCACATGTTTACGTAGCAACCATGTTATAGCACATGTTATATTAGCTGCCATGTTTTACTAGCCCCACCGTTACGTAGCCCATGTTTACTAGCACTTGTTTTTACTAGCACTTGTTTATCTACACGCATGTTTTTACTACGCATGTTTTACTGAAGCACAATGTTTACTACACATGTGTACTACGCATGTTTATTAGCAGCATTTTACTAGCCCATGTATTACTAGGCCCAATGTTTACATAGCACTTGGTTTACTCAACGCAAATGTTTATTAGCGCATGTTATTAGCGGCATGTTTACTAACGCATGTTTACTAGCACATGTTTACCTAGCACATGTTTAACTAGCGCATATGTTTTACTAAAGCACATGTTTACTAACGCATGTTTTACTAGCACGATGTTTTACTAGCGCATGTTTACTCACAGTGATACTAGCACATGTTTACGTAGCACAGTGTACTAGCGCATGTTTTACTAACAGCATAGTTTACTAGCAACATGTTTACTAGCACATGTTTATTTAGGCGCTATGTTTACATAGCAAATGTTTACTACACTATGTTTAGCTTCGCGCAATGTTAACCTAGCGCATGTTTACTAGCGCATGTTTACTAGGCGCATGTTTACGTAGCCCATGTTTACTAACCTCATGTTTATTAGCACATGTTTATTTAGGCACATGTTACTGGCAGCATGTTTACTAACAGCATGTTTTACTAGCGCATGTTTACTGGCCATGTTTACTAAACGCATGTTTACTACGCATAGTTTATCTGAGCGCATGTTTACTAAGCACATTGTTTTACTAGCAACAGTTAAACTAGCCCATGTTGTACCTAGCGCGTGTTTACTAAACGGCAAATGTTTACTAACCGGCATGTTTTACTAGCGGCATGTTTACTAGCGCACATGTTTTACATAGCACATGTTTAGCTATCATCTCTNATTAGCGCATGTTTACTAACGCATGTTTACTAGCACATGTTTACTAACGCATGTTTACTAGCGCATGTTTACTAACGCATGTTTACTAGCGCATGTTTATTAGCGCATGTTTACTAGCGCATGTTCACTAGCATAATGTTTACTGACGCATGTTTACTAGCACTTGTTTACTAACGCATGTTTACTAACGCATGTTTACTAGCGCATGTTTATTAGCGCATGTTTACTAGCACGTAAACATGCTAGTAAACATTAGCACATGTTTACTAGCGCATGTTTACTAGCGCATGTTTACTAGCGCATGTTTACTAGCGCATGTTTACTAGCCCATGTTTACTAACTCATGTTTATTAGCACATGTTTATTAGCACATGTTTACTAGCACATGTTTACTAACGCATGTTTACTAGCGCATGTTTACTGGCCCATGTTTACTAACGCATGTTTACTAGCATATGTTTACTAGCGCATGTTTACTAGCACATGTTTACTAGCACATGTTTACTAGCCCATGTTTACTAGCGCGTGTTTACTAACGCATGTTTACTAACGCATGTTTACTAGCGCATGTTTACTAGCACATGTTTACTAGCACATGTTTACTATCATATGTTTACTAGCGCGTGTTTACTAACGCATGTTTACTAACGCA
>NW_014581009.1:12357-13001 GCF_000485595.1 Priapulus caudatus
GCGCATGTTTACTAGCGCATGTTCACTAGCATAATGTTTACTGACGCATGTTTACTAGCACTTGTTTACTAACGCATGTTTACTAACGCATGTTTACTAGCACATGTTTACTAGCGCATGTTTATTAGCGCATGTTTACTAGCATGTTTACTAGCACATGTTTACTAGCGCATGTTTACTAGCGCATGTTTACTAGCGCGTGTTTACTAACGCATGTTTACTAGCACATGTTCACTAGCACATGTTTACTAGCACATGTTTACTAGCGCATGTTTACTAGCACATGTTTACTAGCATATGTTTACTAGCGCATGTTTATTAGCGCATGTTTACTATAGCGCGTGTTTACTAGCACATGTTTACTAGCATATGTTTACTAGCGCATGTTTATTAGCGCATGTTTACTAGCATATGTTTACTAGCGCATGTTTACTAGCGCATGTTTACTAGCACATGTTTACTAGCACATGTTTACTAACGCATGTTTACTAGCACATGTTTACTAGCGCATGTTTATTAGCGCATGTTTACTAGCATGTTTACTAGCCCATGTTTACTATCACATGTTTACTAGCACTATGTTTACTAGCACTTGTTTACTAACGCATGTTTACTAGCGCATGTTTACTAGCGCATGTTTACTA
>NW_014581010.1:0-423 GCF_000485595.1 Priapulus caudatus
AACGGTTTCCTGTACCGTCAATTCTATACTTTTATATCATGCTCACCATGTATTTTATTTATTTATTTATTTATTTATTAAAGTAATTATCCATGATATAGTATTCGTATACAATATATTTTTAATTGATGAAATTTGATAACTACCAAGGATATGTACACAAAAAGTATCACTAATACATTGTGAGCCTTGTTTCACTCTCATGTATACGATATATATTGTGATTTATATATTTTAATATGATATAATTAATGTAATTACTTGAATGATTACGACAGGTGTGGCCGCGTACCTGGCCTTGGCTTCCGTAATTGCTGTTTACGAGAAGCTGTGTTTTTAATTAGCAGGTAGTTATATAATGCCACCGCTACCGCCCGCCTAGCGCTCCGCCCTCTCTCTCATACACATCTCTCTCTCTCTCTC
>NW_014581010.1:2859-3350 GCF_000485595.1 Priapulus caudatus
ATATATATATATATTGGAGGCGGGACGAGGTTTGAAGCATATGCAAACCGAACCATGCGTATTTTTCAATAAAGGTTGATAAAAGGTTGTGTTTTCGTAACGTTTGAAGCAATAATAAATACAACAAAATCAGTAAAAAAAAACGTCAATAAATAAAATCCAGTAAATACGTTTAGAGTATTTAATCAAAAAAATCTTTCCTAATGCGTACAGTTGAAACATTATGAAGACATTATGAGAATTTTAATTAGAAAAGATCATGAGAATTAGAAGAATTAATTAATGAGAAATTAATGCGCTAGTGTCTTATAAGCTGTGAAATGCCGTATTTCAACGGAGCCGAATAAAGGCGTGTATATATATATATATATTATATATATATATGTATATATATATATATATATATATATATATATATGTGCATGTGTGTGTGTGTGTGTGTGTGTGTGTGTGTGTGTGTGTGTGTGTGTGTGTGTGTGTGTGTGTGTGTA
>NW_014581010.1:6827-15856 GCF_000485595.1 Priapulus caudatus
AGTAATATCTCTTCAACAGGTGAGTAATACATCTTCAACAGGTGAGTAATACATCTTCAACAGGTGAGTAATACCACAGGCACTTGAAGCGTATCAACAGTAAACATACGCCGCCGCCATCGCGCGTACACGTACACATAAATATAGAGTGTGTATTTATGTGTATATTTATATTTATAGACTCTATATTTATGTGTACGTGTACGCGCGATGGCGGCGGCGTATGTTTACTGTTGATACGCTTCAAGTGCCTGTGAGTAATACATCTTCAACAGGTGAGTAATATTGTAAACAGGAATGATGATATAAAGCCAAACTTGTGTGGTAAACTGTATAACCTTTAATATCTGACACACATCACATCTCCTTACACACAGACAAAGACCCGCGCACACACGCGGTCGCACGTGCGCGTACTCTCGCGACCAGAACCCGAATCATCGACTCCTACATCCCTGTCCTATATATTCCCCCAACTCTTACATCCTGAACGCACATGTACCCGTTCTCCCAGATCGCGTCCTACCCCATTTCACAATGACCCTAGAAACTGCCTAACGTTAAACCCGCTTATCCAACTCCTTGTAACATCAATGCAGCCGCCCAATATGCGCGACGCTGCGTCTACGCAGACTAACTGGTCACCAAACAACCCTAGTCTATAGCCTCGCTGACTACTTCATGTAACACGTGCAAAACACATGCTACATTATCTCCCTTTTCCCCAAAACGATGACTACCCTGTCATCGATTCAGCGTCCTCGCTGATCTACAATTCAACCTAAACCTAAACAATTCCAAAAAAATTACTACCGTAATATCTTCCTCAACCCAGCGAGAGAAACGTCTTTCTGTCCGATTAAACAACCCACAATCAATACACAAACATAACAACAATCAAAATACAATAAGAAAACACATATGAAGCATAGAAAACAAGTAACGATAAAGTTCGATCACAATACAAGTCAGAAACTCAACGCATTTGGCAGTGAACATTTTGATATTGCTGCAATTACTCTCACTCTTGCGTCTATTTATGCTGTAACGTACGTGGCGTATGCGTGTACCGACACGCATTTACCGAAACCACGTTTCCAACCATATGCTCCATTATATCAGGAGTCTGATTATATCCTCATAATCCTATTAACGCACACAGGGGCATTAATAAACACAGCACTGATGTGGTACTCTGTCACTTCCACACATCATACAGCCAACAAAAATCATCATACATCATCCATCATACATCACACATCATACATCATCCATCATACATCATACATCATACATCATACATCATACATCATACATCATACATCATATACAGCCAACAAAAATACGCAAAACTGATTTCATATTTTCGATGAAATGTTTTTGGTCTATAATCAAACTCGAATTGAAAAATGTGTTCAGCGGTCTGACAATATAGTGTAAACGTACCGTTACAACAACTTTAAAAAAACGTACATACAAACAACCATAAACCTACATACATACATACATACAATGTCAGGTAAGCTTGTGAAGCAACTGTATCGGCCTTCATTATTATAAATATTGTTCCGCTCCGCAAGTAGCGCTCAAGGGGTCGTTGTCGTAACAGATACTACAGATATGTACCCGAGGTACATATATGTATACACAAAGTGTACCAGACTTGTACCACAGAAGTGTACCCTAACGCTAACACTAACCCTAGTGTGAATGTGTGTGCGTGTGTGTGTATGTGTGTGTATGTGTGATTTCAAGGAGGGGGTTAGAAACAGGTGGGGGAATAGGGGTCCTCCCGCAGAATCTTTTGAAAATGTAGATTGCAGGCGATGGTATTTTAGTCACTTTTGAGTACAATGTACAACCTTTACTCTAACTATATCTACTACGACAATTATCTTTTTTGTAGAACAATTCTTGCGCTTGCAACGCGGCATTGATTGATGAACAGGGTGGCGGGGGAGCTTGTTTAAGTCGCGTTCATTATTTAATATGTAGAGGGTGACCACCGCTGGGATGAGGACGACAGGAAAACTCTTTCTTAGTATTGTGAAAAAAGCTGCAAAAGGGTTGTAACCTCTGCTTTGCCATTCAATTACATAATTTCACCCATGCATCAGGTGCCGGGTTATACAGCCGCGGGACAATTATACTTGGCAATAATTAATTGCCATATGTGTAAAAATATTGTTAGTCCAACAGAGAGGGTAGAGTGGCCAGCCACCCAATCCACCCCCACCTAAATCCGCCACTGCTCCTCCTTCTCTTCCTACTCCTCCTCCTCCTCAGCCTCTTCCTCTTCCTCCTTCTTCTCCTACCCCTTCTCCACTTTCTTCACCGCCTCCTCTTCCTCCTCCTCTTCCTCCCTCCTTCCTACTCTTCCTCCTCCTCTTCCCCGTCTTCCTCCTCCTCTTCCTCTTCCTCCTCCTTTTCCTCCGCTCCTTCCTCCTCATCTTCCTCTTCCTCCTCCTCCTCCCCGTCTTCCTCCCCCTCCTCCTCCTCATCGCCTCTTCCTCTCCCTCTCCTTCTCCTCATCCTCTCCACACCTTCCGCGCGGGGTCCTCGGGGTTTGTGCTTTCTCCCCCCCCCTCGCTTCCTCCTCCTCCTCCTCCTCCTGCCTTCTCCTCTTCCTCCCCTCTCTGCCCCTCTTCCTCCTCTCTTCTCCTCCTCCTCCTCCCTGCCTCCTCCTCCTCCTGCCCACTTCCTCCTCCTCCTCCTGCTTCCTCCTTCTCCTCCCCTCTTCTTTTCCTTCTCCTCCCTCTTTCTCTCCCCTTCCTTCCTCCTCATCCCCTCCTGCTCCCCCTGCCCACTCCTGCCTCATTGCTCTCCACACGCACTTAAACGGACGCCGTTGCTGACGCGGATTCTCGCGTCGCCCGCGCCACCGCCACCGCCTTCCTCCTCTGGCCATGTAGGTTGTGGCTGTTATGATTACGCTGCCCAGCTACAGCTACATCGCAATTATTTTTATTATATATCTGATGAATGTCATTTATTAATTATTTAATGTCTTTAGCGATGGCTCGCTGGAATATGCGTGGATGCAAGTGTTTTGTTATCCTATCTACTCGGATATATCGGATCTATCTATGCTCTGTATTATCCTATATATTTACTTTATCTATCTATCTATCTGATTGTATTTTATCGTATTTGATAAACCTAACCTCCTATCTAGCTATCTTTATTTATCGATTAAACATGCTATCTAACTCTAGTTATCTATCTAAGATTTATTCTTTCTATCTATCTAGGCTATCTAGCTAGTCTATGCTACTCCTATCTATCAGTCTATTCCATCCATCGCATCGCCCATCCCATACCATCATTCGCATCCATCCATCCCATCCATCCATTCCATCCATCATCCATCCATCCATCCATCCATCCATCCATCAATCCATTCCATCCATCCATCCATCCTGCCATCATCCATCTCCATCCATACTCCATCCATCCATCCATCCATCGCATCAATCCATCCATCCACCCATGCCGTTCATTCATCCATCCCATTCCATCATCATCCTCCATCCATACCATTCATCATACTATCTATCTAGTCTATCTATCGTACTAATCTATCTAATCTCATCTATCTATCTATTAATATCTATCTACTATCTATCTATCTAATCTATACTATCTACTCTAGTCTATTATCTATCGTATGCTATCTATCTATCTATCTATCTATCTATCTATTCTATCTATCTATCTATTTATCTATCTAACCTATCTATCTATCTATCTATCTATGCTATCCTATCTATATCATATGTTTTCTTTTTTTTTTTTTTTATCTATTCTATCTATCTATCTATCTATTCTATGCTATCTATCGTATCTATCTATTATGCTAACTGTCTATTATCTCTCTCTTATCGCCATCGCTTTCTCTCTCTCTTCATCTCTGCTGCTCTCTCTATATATATATATATTATATCATATATACATATATATAATATATATATATAGCCAAGCATATATATGGAGACACAGTTGTTTTGCGCATAGTAGACCCTGGCTGAATGACAGTCAACACTCGTGTTTAACGAGACAAAAAATCTTTTGAGAAAGAAAAGCCGTTTCATATAAAATATAACTAAAAAATAGTAACGAAATAATAAACATATTAGTAAAGCAATACATGAACAATAACTATAATAAATAATGATGATAATAGTTAAAATAGCCAAATTTATACGAATAATAATCAATTGGAACTGTCGTTTTATAGTATCGCTTGGATCGTGGATCATATTCGTTGAGAAATTCGCTACGCTCCGCAGGCATCTTACTGCAGCTGCTGCTGCGCCGGAATGCGCATACGAGGCGTTGTGTTCTTCTCTTTCCCGTAATAGAAGCATTTTCAAGCATGGTCGTGTACGGTGTGTGTGTGGTAATATGTCCAATGTGTGTTATATTCATATCGCAAAATGTCGTCGTGTATGTTGCTTGCATGGTGGCGCAAACGAATACACGGCGATATCGGTGTAGCTACGGAGAGAGGGCAGGGATTATGAGAAAGAGGAGGAGAGGAGAGGAGGAGGAGAGGGAAGAGAGGAAGGAGGGTGAGGGAGGGTAGAGAAGGATGGAAGAGTCGGGAGAGGGAGAGGAAAGGGAGGGGAGGAAGGAATAAGGGATGAAGAGAGGGGGACGAGGAGAGGAGAGGAGGAGGAGGAGGAGGAGCAGGAGGAGGAGGAATGAGGATGATGATGATGAGAAGGAGGAGGAGAATCGATGATGATGATGGATGATATGAATGATGATGATGATGACTGAGAAAGGAGGAGGAGGAGGAGGATGCGGCGCGGGAGGAGGAGGAGGCCAGGGGGGAGTACAGGAGAGGCACATTAAGGGCAATTAACGCCGCATACACCACATTCGGCTGCGGCAAACAGTTAACGGACTGGTTATACTATTGTCACCTGTTTGCTTTGGTCGCCTGGGATCAGTACTAATTGTACTGATGAAGGCGGCTGCAGTTAGGTGGGGTAGTGAGCCACAGGTATACCATAGTACATAAATGATATATATATATAATGTATATATATATATTATATATGTATATCATATCATATTACTATAAAGAGGGTGAGTGGCTTACAGTTATCATATAGGTGGGTGAGTGGGCCACAGGTATACTATAGGCAGAGTGTAGTGGTAATCAGTAATATATAGGTGGTTGAAGTGGGCCAGAAGGTATATATAGGTGGGTGAGTGGGCCATCAGGTATATAAGTGTGAGTGGGCGATAGGTGATATATAGGAAGGTGAGTGGGCCATCAGGATATTATATACGGTGGGTGCAGTGCGCACAGGTTATATAAGGTGGGTGATAAGCTACAGGTAATATATAGGTGGTGATGGCCACCATGTTATATATATGGTGTCGTGAGCTGGGCCACCAGTTATACTATAGGTGTTAGTGAGGTACAAGTATCAGTATATAGGTGGGTTGAGTGGCGTGATCAGGTATATATAGGGGTGAGTGGGCCGACAGGTTTATATAGGAAGGGTCGAGTGGCCACATGTTATATATAGTGGTGTGAGTGGGATCCAAGGTTATATATAGGCTGGCTGAGTGGGGCATACAGGTAATATAGGTGGGTGATGGGCCCAGGTATATATAGGTGGGTGAGTGGCCACAGGTATAATATAGGTGCTGAGTGGGTATCAGGTATATATAGGTGGTGAAGTGGCGCCACCGATGTATATATACAAGTGGTGACGCGGCCACAGTATATATAGGTTTGGTGAGTCGGGATACAGTATGTATAGGTGGGTGAGTGGGATTACAGCGTATAGTATAGGTGGTGAGTGGGCCACGACGGTTTATATGGCGGTGAGTGGGCCAGCAGGATATATAGTGTGTGACGTGGGATAACAGGTATTATATAGGGGGGAGTTTTTGGCCACAGGTATATATAGGAAGGAGTGGGCCCACAGGTATATTACTACGGAGAGTGAGCTGGCCACAGGTAATTATATACCGTGGGTGAAGTGCGCCACAGGTCATATATTAGGTGGGTGGTGGGCCACAGGTATATATAGGGGGATGAGTGGGATACAGGTATATATAGGTGGGTGAGTGGCCAGCAGTAATATATGAGGTGGGGTTGAGTGGCGCAGCAGGTATGATATAAGGAGGTGGTGCGCCATGAGGTACTATACAAGGCTGTGTCGTGGGATACAGGTATAATATAGGTGGGTGAGTGGGCCACAGGTATATATAGGTGGGTGAGTGCGGCCACAGGGTATATATAGGTGGGTGAGTGGCCCACAGGTTATAAGGAGGTGAGTGGGCCCAGGTATATATAGGTGAGGAGTGGCCAGCAGGTATATATAGGTGCGGTGAGTGGGCCACAGGTATATATTAGGTGTGTGAGTGGGCCACAGTATATATAGTTGGTGAGTGCACAGGTATATATAGATAGTGTGAGTGGATTACGAGGTATAGTATAGCGTGGTGAGTTGTATACAGGTATATTATACGTGGTGAGCTGGGCACAGGTATATTATATGTGGGTGAGTGGGCCACTGGTATTATATGGAGGGTGAGTGGGCCACAGGTATATGTGGAGGTGGGTGGGGCTACAGGTATATTATAGGTGGGTGAAGTTGGGCCACAGAGATAATAATACTGGTGGGTGATGGGCACAGGTAATATATTAGGACGGTGGGTGGGCCATTGAGGTATATATAGAGAGTGAGTGGAATTCAGCTAACTATTAAGGTTGGGTGAGTGGGGCCACAGTATGATTATAGAGGGTGAGTGGCCACAGTGTATGATAGGTGGTAAAGTGGGCCACAGGTATATATGGGGGTGAGTTGGGCCACAGCCCCATATATTATCAGGTGGGTGAGATGGCGCCACAGGTATATATCTGTGGGCTTAACGTGGGCGCACAGGGTATATATAAGGTGGGTGAGTGGGCCACAGGTATATATATGGTGGGTGAGTGCCAGCAGGTATATAGTAGGTGGTGAGTGGGCCACAGGTATATATAGGTGGGCTGAGTGGGCCACAGTATATATCAGGTTGCAAGGTGAGTCGGGCCACAGTTATAGCTATAGGTGGGTCGATGTGGGCGCACAGGTATACTAACTATGGTGGGTGAGTGGCGCCACAAGGTATATAATAGGTGTGGTGAGTGGGCCACTAGGTATACTATAGGTGTTGGAGTGGGATACAGGTATATATAGGTGGGTGAGTGGGCGCAGCCGTAATATAGGTGGGTGAGGGGCCACAGGTACTATATATGGTGGGTAAGTCGGGCCAGCAGTATATATAGGTGGCTGGAGTTGGGCCACAGGTATATATAGGAGTGAGTGGCGCGCACAGGTATAACTATAGGGGAGTGAGTGGCGCACTAGGTATAATGAGGTGGGTGAGTGGCATCAGGTATATAATAGTGGTGAGTGGGCCAAGGTATATATACGGTGGGTGAGTGGCGCAGCAGGTAATATATAACGGAGGCGTGGGTGGGCCACAGGTACTATAAGGTGAAGTGAGTGGTCCACAGTGATATCATAGGTGGGTGGTGGGCCACAAAGTATATATACGGTGGTGAGTGGCCGACAGGTATATATAGTGGGTGCAAGGTGGCCACAGGTTATACTATAGGTTAGGTGGGTGATGGGCCACAGGTATCTATAGGAAGGGTGAGTGGGCCACAGGTATATCTAGGTGGTGCAGTGGGCTCACCAGGTGAATATAAGGTGGGTGAGTGGGCCACGAGGTATATATAGGGTGTGTGAGTGGATACAGGTATATCATAGGTGGGTGAGTGGCCACAGGTATATATAGGTGGTGATTGGGCCAATGGTTATATAGGTGGGTGAGTGGGCCCACGGTATATATAGGTGGTGAGTGGGCCATCAAGGTATATATAGATGGGTGAAGTGGCCACAGGTTACTATATGGTGGGGTCGAGTGGCCACAGGTATATATAGGTGCGGTGAGTGGGCACAGGTATAATAGTGCGGTGAGTGGGCCACAGGTATATAATGGAGGGCTGGGTGGGCCACAGCGTTATATATGAGGTGAGTAGTGCGGCCATCAGTATATATAGTGGCGTGAACGTGGGCCCACATGTAATATAGGTGGGTGAGTGGGCCACAGTATTATAGGTGGTGAGCTGGCCACAGGTCATATATATCGGCTCGGTGAGTGGTCCACCAGGTTATAATAGGAGGTGAAGTGGGCCACAGGTATACTTAGGTGGGAGTGACGTGGGCCCCAGGTATATAGTAGGTGGGTGAGTGGGCCACAGGTATATATAGGTGTGGAGTGGGATACAGTATATATTAGGTGGGTGGAGTGGCAACAGGTATAATATAGGCTGCGCGTGAGTCGGGCACAAGTTTATATAGGTGGGTGAGTCGGGCCACAGTCTTACTATAAGGTGGTGAGTGGGCCATAGTATAAGTATGGTGGGTGAGTGGGCAGCAGGTATATTCTATAGGTGGGTGATGGGCCACAGGTATATATAGTGGTGAGTGGGATACAGTCAATATAGGTGGTGAGTGGGCCCAGGCTAAGTATAGGTGGGTGAGTGGGCCACAGGTATATATAGGAGGGTGGGTGGGCATAGGTATATATATGTGTGTGAGTGGGATTCCAGGTATACTATAGGTGGGTGAGTGGCCACAGGTATTATAGCGTGCGTGAGTGGCCACAGGGTATATATAGGCTGGGTGAGTGGCCATCAGGTATATATAGGAGGGCTCGTAGTGCCACAGGATATATAGGTGTAGTGAGTGGGCCACAGGTAATACTATACGGTGGGTGCAGTGGCGCCACAGGTAATAAGGTGTTGAGTGGGCCACAGGTATAGTAATGATGGTGAGTGGGCCACAGGTATATATAGTGTGTGAGTGGATAACAGGTATAATATAAGGTGGGTAGTAGGTATACAGGTATCATATAGGTGGGTGAAGTGGGGCACAGGTATAATAATAGGTGGGTGCAGTGGGCCACAGGGTATATATAGGAGGGCTGAGTGGGCCCATTTGGTATATGTTATG
>NW_014581011.1:0-1194 GCF_000485595.1 Priapulus caudatus
TTTAAAAAAATTCTGGGGGAGGCCCCCCCCCGACCCCCACCGGTTCCTTCGCACCTGCGGTCCTCGCGCACGAAGCGGCGGCTGCGCCGCCGCTTCAGTTGCCCCTAACAAAATCTCAAAGTGCCCTTTCCCACCTGCACCCCCCCTAGACAAAATCCTGCATCCGCCCCTGATACAGATTAGTGTTCTATTGTCTCTGGTTGGCTCTGCAACGCCATTTCAGTTAATTATGGTCCAGAGATGGTGCCCTTGAGGCGAAAAGCACGTATTATCTTAGAGCGCCCCCTCCCCCGATTTTAAAAGGTGCGGCCCTTTGACTTTTCATGGCCCACTGATGCGGCCCTTGCTTTGAAAAGTTTGCCCACCCCTGTGCTGGGAGTAGGAAAAAGGACTTGCGCCGAAATCTCAATCAATTCTTTGGCGAGATATTAGAACCAGTTCACCTTCTTACCGCACATATAGCCTCGATCGCCCCAAGGGGTCACTCAGGATATTACTTGGTACGCATGCTCGTCAGAGAAAATGTCGAAAAAGGGTCGGGTTTGGACCCTGTAGCGTCGACGACGTCTATAATAAACCAAAATGAAGAATTGAATCAATATAGCTTTCAGTGTACAAGACCTATTGAGTGAGAAAATTGTCATCACACAATTAACATGATTAAGGGAACAATTGATTGTGCTACGCCATTTAGGGGTCCGTTTTAGTGTCTTACGCCATTTAGAAGTAAGGTTTACATTATCTTATGCCATGCAATAAGGGGTGAAATTTGCTACCGCTGAATACGCCATTTTGGGTCCAATTTTTAGATGCTTTGACGAGCATGCGTACCAATTAGTAATATCCTGAGTGACCCCCCCGGGAGCCTCGCGTAATAGCCTAATTTCAGGTTCTATATAAGTCCGACGGGTCACTGGTCCTACGGGTCGTTGGTGCTACTGTGAATCTAACGAATGATGAACAAGTTTGAATAACACACAATCAGTCAACACAGGTAGTTAGTTACGTTTTTTGGCTTGCAGTCTACAATTCTCATCAGATTACACACAGTTATATGGGAATGCTGTCTTCTTTGCTGGTTTTTGTGCATTATGGTAATAAACAGTTAATTTTGCAAAGCCCACTCTCATTAGTCTCAGCTAGGTCCTGCATGAGGACCGGTCAGACACACCGTCTCACTTGGTTTATTCTCTC
>NW_014581011.1:1204-2892 GCF_000485595.1 Priapulus caudatus
CCTCCCTACACTGCTCCTTCGCTACCCTGTAGTAGGGTCCTGTACCAGAACTTGGTATTTTACACAAACCTTCAAGTGTACACAACCTATCGTAACACAAAGACGAGCTGTCATTGGTCGGGGCGGGGTGGGGCTATCTCAGATATTTCGCACTCGTCAGATATTTCGCGCGACATCGGGGGCGAATTTTTTTTCCCACTTGAGTTCCGGACCCACCATAAATAGTGTTTTGTAATATATGGTTCATATAATATATGGTTAGTGTTAGTTAGTGTTGGGTTCGGGTACGTGTTAGGGTTAGGGTTAGGGTTAGGGTTAGGGATAGTGGTATTCATTTTACATTGTTGCTTCGAGGAAGTCGAGTGAATGGAGTGCGCTGATTGGCTGTGGTCCGGAACTCAAGTGGGGAAAAATATTTCGCTCCTTGGTACGCATGCTCGTCAAAGAAAATGTCGAAAAAGGGTCGGGTTTGGACCCTGTATCGTCGACGACGTCTATAATAAACCAAAATAAAGAAATGAATCAATATAGCTTTCAGTGTACAAGACCTATTGAGTGAGAAAAATGTCATCACACAATTAACATTATTAAGGGAACAATTTATTGTGCTACGCCATTTAGGGGTAAGGTTTACATTATCTCATGCCAATAAGGAGTGAAATTTGTTACCGCTGAATACGCCATTTAGGGTCAAATTTTTAGATGCTTTGACGAGCATGCGTACCAATTAGTAATATCATGAGTGACCCCCCAGGAGCCTCGCGTAATATCCTAATTTCAGATTCTATATAGTCCGACGGGTCATTGGTCCTACGGGTCGTTGGTGCTACTGTGAATCTAACGAATGATAAACAAGTTTGAATAACACACAATCAGTCAACACAGGTAGTTGGTTACGTTTTCTGGCTTGCAGTCTACAATTCTCATCAGATTACTCACAGTTATATGGGAATGCTGTCTTCTTTGCTGGTTTTTGTGCATTATAGTAAGAAACAGTTAATTTTGCAAAGCCCACTTTCATTAGTCTCAGCTAGGTCCTGCATGAGGACCGGTCAGACACACCGTCTCACTTGGTTTATTCTCTCCCCATTACTTCATTGCATCCATTACTCTGCTCTGTCTGCCTCTCTTACTATCTCTTAATTACTGTTAATATTAAGCGTAGGATCAACGACCCGTAGGATTATAGACCAGTGGACCAGGATTATATATATAGCCTATGTGTGATGTCATATATTCGCATTATTTATACTAATCACGCTTAATTAAATCCAACACACGGTGTTGCACAACACGTAGTGTACTGTCTCTACATATTTCTATGAGTATACTACCGACTACAGTCAAAGAGGCTGCTACAGTGCCTATATGCTGTAGACGTATACCTAGTTATCTTTACCGCTAGGGTTGTAGCAACCAGCGCATGAAAGATCGTTTTCCTTTACAAAATCTCGTTTTTTTACCAATGAATATAGTTGGAAAATAACACAGCTACACAATACTAGGTTTAACATACGTATTTTTTGGAGGTTCGCATATAGGCTCTAAGCAGGGCCGGACTGGGAAAATCATTCAGGCCGGGTAATATAGCGCGAAATATAGCCCCGGTCAGGCCACTTTTTAAGCTGGGGGTCTGGGGGTCCCGAGACTCCCCCCACCAGGAAAATGTTTGTTACAAAGACTTCATT
>NW_014581011.1:5626-6783 GCF_000485595.1 Priapulus caudatus
GCTATATAGGGGGGGGGGGCCTATATATGCACAGTAAACCTACACCTCGCTCACTGTGTGCATCAATGTGACAATATAATGTCAGTGAAACTCGATCAAAGACAAACAAAACTATTTAAAGGGATACATAACCCTAGGTTCCTTGCGTATTTTTAGTTAAAGTAGGCTTAAATACGCCATATAAAAAATTTCATTGTTCAATATATATGCATTAAAAATGATTTTTAACTTTTAAAACCAATGGCTGTATCGTTGCTTACAGCGACGGTGGCGCCACTACTAATCCATCTACTTTCAAAGTTGCACATCGCAACTTTTTGGCTGCAGGCTATACAGACTAAGGGTGTTTCTTATTTATTAATTTAATTAAAAGGAGAAGGATCGCAATATCTTGTAAGCAACCTTTAGATCTTTAGGTTCAGTTACAATATAGACGTTCGGTTAAATAGCAGCTAGGTATATATAAATAATTATAGTTACACTTTTGTGATTAGCCTTCGGTCTGTAACGTGCAAAATAAATCGGCAAAAGCACTTCGTAAGAGTGGCATCAAATACAATACTAGCATACGATGGATGCTCGCAGGATCAACGAAAAAAATTACGTCATCGCCGTATTAAACGAGTCACGTGACTTCGTTGACCTTCCGGCGCAGATATACAAGCGTACCGAATGACTGCAGCGGTTGCTTGTAAGCAGGGCCGCGGTATCCGCTGTTATGGGAGCCGCCGTACGTCTCTCTCCCTTGTGTCACCGAATTTGCTCCGTACGGCTGAATTCTGTGCGACTGTCTAGCTCCATTGGAGAAGCGTGGGATAGTGACGTAAGAGAATCCTCCCGCAGCTGAACAATGGATGACGCAGCATGACTGCAATAACAATGAGAATCGTTACAGATCGTTGAGGATCGTTAAAGTTATCGTAGCTCTACTACATGCATGATTCGGTTGGTTGCTATAACGACCAGCAACTAGTGATCCTCTACACACACAATTAACGTTGTCATCAGAACTACGGCTATGGTTACCTTTTGATAAATATCCATGCCCGCACGCACGCACGCACGCGCACACGCACACCCACACACACACACACACACACACACACACACACACACACACACACACACACACACACACACACACACACACACACACA
>NW_014581011.1:6793-12994 GCF_000485595.1 Priapulus caudatus
CACACACACACACACACACACACACACACACACACACACACACACACACACACACACACACACACACACACACACACACACACACACACATACATGCACGTACGCACTCACGTACATACGCACATATGTTCGCAGGCGCGCACGCACGCTATTTAGAAACGTTTTAAATCACTTACCGAACAGAAGATAACCAGGAAGGCAGATAATGTAGTCAGGCACGTCATTTTCATGGTCGTATTGCCACGTGAAATGTTACTGTCGTGCATCTATTCCCGAGATAACCTTATCATGTATATATACCCTAGCTCAACACACTTGACACACTCGACACACGCGTCTGCAGATTTAGAATGGTTGTTCACCTACACACGCGGGCGCTTCTATATAACATATACTGTGCTCAACTATGATGATGATATATGATGCTCGCAAGTGTACGCTCCTCTCTGAGAATTATTCGCGCTTTATATAGCGTGAATGTAGATAATGGTCCAGATTGAAAATAGACCAAGTGGAGCTGTGCTAACAAACCAGCAGGCGGAGCCTGGCGGTCGGTAAGGTCGCGAAATCGTCAGGGCGGACCGACTTCGTGCGCCACGGTGTGGAGTCAGAGAGTGCGTGACAAGCCGCATCTCCTACGAGTACTACCTACTAATTTCGCATTTCTAAAGCAAACAAAAGCGACACGAAACCGATGTCCGCGTACAGGCGTGCGTGCGTACGCGCACTCACGCGTGAGTGTGTGTGTGTGCGTGCGCTCACGCGTGTGTGTGTGTGTGTGCGTGCGCGCGCTCACGCGCGCGCGTGTGTGTTTCGGTTGTTTCGGACATCGGTTTCGTGTCGCTTTTGTTTGCTTTAGAAATGCGAAATTAGTAGGCAGGACTCGTATATATATATATAGTCAACTATATATATATATAGTTGTTATATATAGTCAATGGCCGCGTGTGTGCTGTACGTGCGGGCTTGTTCTTGCTGCCAGTGGTTTATGCATACAGCTTTTGTATCGCGCGTATAAAACTTCCGATTAGCCAATCAGATTGCAATAATTTTCCACCGCCACTTTTCTACACAAGTTTAATCGTCAAAAATATCAGTAATTCATCGATTCTGCAGCAAATTCGTAGTAAAACACCGAAACACAGATGTGAGCATTTAGGATTTGTGTTACGATTTAGGAGTTAGCAATTGTGTGCAAAAATGCCAAAAATAAGGCTCCGATTGCACCAGAGCGCAGTTATGCCCCCTGGATCCAGAAGCAGAAAATTTCAAGTACTCCTGTCATGCCACCCCCTTTTTGAAAAGCTTGAGACGGGCCTGTAATATGCAGCAGGTGCGTATACGTGCGTATGTTTGTACGCTCGTCGGTGTGTAGGCCTATGTACGCATGGGCCAATGGCCGTGATAACAATGTCGGGTGCCGAAGTCATGCAGCGATTGGCGGGTAAGAACGACGTTAAGACTCTCCGCACATCTCTAGCTCTTAGTCTTAGTGAGCCTACAGTTAGGATTAAACGCCTATTTCCATTGTTATAGCTAGCTTCCAGGTTCTTACCCTGTACTTGCCCAAAATTCTTTTATGCGACAAACGACATTTCCGTTATGTGCTGTCTCTTTATGCAAACAAAATTATAACCGGATTAGAATGGGTGGGAAGCTACTTAGCTTACTTCTAGGCTGTTTGTGGGCGGTGAGACCAGTGTCTGTAATGGACGTAATGTGTGTCTCATGTCACTGACATAAAGGTATTTGTTGCGCCCTATAATACTGTAACTCTAAAGCCTAGCGCAGAAGCTATTCGAGAATCGCTGTCAATTAAGTTGCATGTAAACATCGCAGGTCTGCGCTAGGCTTAAAGTTCACCCTTTACCTTTACCATAACGCTACCCATAGCACTAGCCATGCACTGTTCACGAGCGAGAAAGGTTATATACTTTACTACATCTGCGGAGGTACGGAAGAAGAATTTATTAGATGTAATTAATAATTGTGGAAGATCACCACGTCGTTTGGCACTTGAACCTGACGGAGTGAATAAATACGTGCAATGAAGTGTAAGCATAACTATAGGGATCCGCAAAACTGGTTATGGGAAACGGATCACAAATATCAAACCTCGGATTGCTACCACAAACAGGAAAGGAGACAAGGAGCACAGTAAGCAGAGGAGAAAAGGACAATAAGTATAGGAAAAAGAGAGGAGAGTGTGGTGAAAATTAAGGCGGAGCAGAACAACAGAGAAAATGGAAGAGAAAAAGAAGCGTGAACGACGCAGGAGAAGAGGGAGAGAAGGTGGAGAAGGAAAGAGGGAATGAATTAGATGATAGGAGAGGCGGGGAGACGGAAAGGGAAGAAGACGCTACGAAAGGCCGTAAAAGTACGAAATAGTTGCCGGAATAAAAGAGTCACTCAAAACTGCCGTCCGCCGATTGGTATAAAAGCCTGGAACGCTCACAGCCATGGTAAAGATAGTGTAGACATCGCCTAGAGAGAGTGAGAGAGAGAGAGTGTGTGTGTGTGTGTGAGAGAGAGAGAGAGAGAGAGAGAGAGAGAGAGAGAGAGAGAATAGAGTCTCATAAATTGACGTATGGCGCTCATAATATTGATATAAAATATTATATTATACTTATAACTATATTCTAACCTATGATCTATATATGATATATCATGATATTATTGCGCCAAAGTGTCTCTCTCTCTCTCTCGGCGCGAGCACACACACACACACAGCCACACACACACACACACGACCCACACACCACACACACCACACAACACACACACACACACACACACACCACACACACACACACGACACACCACAACATCATATATAATATATACTATATATAATATTATATTTTATTCGAATATGAATGTCTCAGGCTCGCCGCTAAGCAAGCATTTGTTACCCGCCGATACCAGGAAGCTTTGAGGGGTTGAATCGAACGCAGCGTCGGCATGCACATTAACAGTCAGGGCCACAGTCGCAGACAAATGTTTAACGGAGTAAAGCATTGTCTCATTATATACATGTTGCCTGACCAATTTTTTATAAAACGTAAATCTGGTCTGTGCCCCTTATCTTGCTCATCATTCAATCGCTTGGAATCATCGCGCCGGTGTTTGTTGTTGGTTGGTGTAGGTGTTGGTGGTGGTGGTGGGGTGGTTGTTGGTCGGTGGTGTGTTGGTGTGGTGGTGTGGTGGTGGTGGTGGTGTTTGTTGATTGTGTGTTGTTGTTGAGTAGGGTGTGTTGTTGGTCGTGTGGTGTTGTGATGGTGGTGGTGTTGTTGGTGGTGTGTGGTGTTGTGTGTGGTGTTGTGTTGTGGTCGGTGGTGTTGTTGGTGGTGTGGTGTTGGTGGTGGTGTTGGTGTTGTTAGTTGGTGGTGGTGTTGTTGGTGTGGTGGTGTTGTTGGGGTGTGGTGTTTGTTGTTGGTGTAGGTGTTGGTAAGTGTGGTGTTTTGTGGTGGTGGTGTTGGTGGTGATAGGTGGTGTTGTATGGTGGTGGTGTTGTTGAGTGGGCGAGGTGTGGTGATTACGGGTAGGGCGCCCATGCAGACAGGGCTCAATTGTCTAACACCTCATTCTGTCTACCAAAATCAATTTTGTGAACACAAAACTCATTCTGTCAATCTGTAGCGACCAAAACTTCCAATTTGTAAACACGAAACTCAATTCTGTCAATCCGGTTACCACAAAACTGCTCAATTTTGTGACACAAAACCTCAATTCTGTCAATTACCTGTCCACAAAACTCTTCTGTCGACGGTTCACACAAATCAATTTTGTAACAAACTGATTCTGTCGAACCGCGTTCCAAATCTTAATCAATTGTACACACGACAAACTCAATTCTGTGACCGGTTCACGACAATAAGACGTTTTGTATGCCCAAAATATGGCACAGCATGTAAGAGAAGGGCTAGCCATTGTTTTTCTTCTGACCAATGTAGCCCTTCTTACATGCGTGTGGGCATTTTGGGCAACAAAATCGGTTTTGTGACGGTTCGACAGAATTGAGCCACTGTCGCTGCATGCGCCCGTATGGCGCCGCCGTAGTCACAAAACTCACATTTTGGTAAAACAAAAAACGTCAATTCTGTCGAACGCGTTCGCACAAAACTTCGATTTTGTTGGCCCAAATATGGCACTACCGCAATTGTAAGAAGGGCTACATCTGGTCAGAAGAAACGCAACAATGTCAGCCCTTCTATGCGTGATAGCATATTTAGGCAACAAAATCGAGTTTGTGGAACGGGTTCGACTAGAATCATGATTTTGTGTTTTACAAATTGAGTTTTGTGCACCAGGTTCGACAGAATTTGAGTTTGTGTGTTTAGCAAAATGAGTTTTGTGAACCGGTTCCAGCAGAATTGAGTTTTGTGTTTACAAAATTCAGTTTTGTGGACCGAGGTTTGAGCAGAATTGAGTTTTTGTGTTCACAAAATTGAGTTTGTGTGGACGGATTGAAAGATTGAGTTTTGTGTTCAAACAAACTCAGTTTTGTCAGATTTAATAAGGTACAAAAATGCCTCTCCCTGCATGCGCCCGTGTAGGTGGTGGTGGTGGTGCTCTGTTGGTGGTGGTGGTGTTGGTGGTGTGTGTTGTTGGTGGTGTGGTGTTGGTGGCATGGTGTGGTGTTGTGGTTGTGTGTGTTGGTGGTGGTGTGTTGTTGTGGTGGTGGTGTTGTTGGGGTGGTGGTGTTGGTTGGGTGGTAGGTGTTGGTGGGGTGGTGGTGGTGATGGTGGTGGTGGCTGGTGGTGTGGTAGTGTGTTGTGAGTGTGTGTGGTGTTGTTGGTGGTGGTGTTGTTGTTGGAGTGGTGGTGTTGGTGGGGGTGGTGGTGGTTGTGGTGGTGGTGCATGGTGGTGGTGGTGGTGGTGTGTTTTGTTGTAGTGGGTGGTGTTGTTGGTGGTGTGGTGCGCATGGTGGTGGTGGTGGTGGTGGTGTTGTGGTAGTGGTGTGTTGTTTGGTGGTGTGGTGTACGTTTGGTGTGGTGGTGTTGGTGGGGGTGGTGGTGGTGTTGGTGGTGGTGCATGGTGTGGTGGTGGTGGTGGTGGTGGCACAGTATAATCTAACGATTATAACCGTGTCAGTTGTTCCATCAGCGTCCCCGTGTCCGCTATTTCCGATAGGCAGATCTTTTGTAATGCGGTGGCCCTCCGTGTGACCGTCCTCCCCCGTATCCCTCCGGTGTGACAGTCTCCCCGTATCCACCTCGTGTGACAGTCCTCCCGCCGTATCACCTCTGTGACCGTCCCACACTGTATCACCTCCCTGTGACCGTCCTCACCCGTATCACCTCCGCTGTGACCGTCCTCACCCCGTATGCCACTCTCCCTGTGGACGTCCCTCACTGTACTCCACCCCTCGCTTGACCGTCCACACTGTATCCACCTCCCTGTGACCGCCTCCACTGATCCACTCCCTGTGACCGTCCTCACCCGTATGCCACCTCCCTGTACCGTCCTCACCCCGTATCCACCTCTGTGACCGTCTCACGTACCACTCCCTGTGACCGTCCTCACCGTATCACCTCCTGTGACCGTCCTCGACCCGTATCACCCCCTGTGACCGTCCTCACTGTATCCACCTCCCTGTGACCGTCCTCACTGTATCCACCTCCCTGTGACCGTCCACACTGTATCCACCTCCCTGTGACCGTCCTCACCCGTATCCACCTCCCTGTGACCGTCCTCACTGTATCCACCTCCCTGTGACCGTCCTCACTGTATCCCACCTCCGTGTGACAGTCCTCACCGTATCCACCTCCTTGTGACCGTCCTCACCCGTATCCACCTCCCTGTGACCGTCCTCACTGTATCCACCTCCCTGTGACCGTCCTCACCCGTATCCACCTCCCTGTGACCGTCCTCACCGTATCCACCTTGGTGTGAAGTCGCTCCCTCCGTATCCCACCTCCCTCTGTGCGCATATGCGCATGTACGCCCCTCTCGCCCCGTATCCAATTGCCCTTTTCCTGTAACCGTGTTTCTTGTGTTTCCAAAAATGATATTTATCCTGGTCTCCTTCCTCCGTATCCATTGTCGTAATACACTCTCGATGAAGGGTCTGTAGAAGAAAATTACGGATGATTGGAAGGATATTAATGCACGGTTCCTGTCCTACAACTTTCTTGCGCGACATTTATTAAAGGACAGACGAATTATTAACGTTCGATCTCAACCAAAGCGGCAAAATCA
>NW_014581012.1:0-337 GCF_000485595.1 Priapulus caudatus
GAGAGAGAGAGAGAGAGAGAGAGAGAGAGAGAGAGAGAGAGAGAGAGAGAGAGAGAGAGAGAGAGAG
Organism: Priapulus caudatus; assembly: GCF_000485595.1. NCBI lineage: Eukaryota > Metazoa > Priapulida > Priapulimorpha > Priapulimorphida > Priapulidae > Priapulus > Priapulus caudatus. The sequence goes on from NW_014581012.1 coordinate 68, forward strand.
AGAATGAGAGAGACAGAGAGAGAGAGAAAGAGAAGAAGGGAAGACAATGGGGGAAGGAAGGCAGAGTGCAGGGACAGACGGGGACGGTGGGTGGTATATATAGACAGAGGCAGGCGGAGACGACGGCGGGAACCCGGCGCCAGCGAGCATGTGAGTAAATAGACCGAGGCACGTGTCACCCGGGGCTTCCTGCCACTCTATGCACTGCTCCCCCTCCCCCGCCCCGCCCCCACCCCCCTGCCGTCACCCCGCGCCGCCACCCTGCTAGCA
>NW_014581012.1:1939-2174 GCF_000485595.1 Priapulus caudatus
CAGCCCTTCGCTCTGCCAAACACACTGCAGCCCTTCGCTCTGCCACAGGCACTGCAGCCCTTCGCTCTGCCACAGGCACTGCAGCCCTTCGCTCTGCCACACACACACTGCAGCCCTTCGCTCTGCCACAGGCACTGCAGCCCTTCGCTCTGCCACAGGCACTGCAGCCCTTCGCTCTGCCACAGGCACTGCAGCCCCTCGCTCTACCACAGGCACTGCGGCCCTTCGCTCTGCC
>NW_014581012.1:3693-5591 GCF_000485595.1 Priapulus caudatus
CACACCCACGCACACGCACACACACACACACACACACACACACACACACACACACACACACACACACACAGCACACACACACTGGACCAGTGTGCACATGGTACGCGCGGGGAGCAATGACGCCGCTGGGATAACGTGACGAGAAATTCAAACTAAAACAAACAGCGAGCAGCGATGCGAGCTATCCATCCATGCACACGCAGCGTCCGTGAATAGCTGCAGAATCCCTGCTATAGTAACGACTAAGTAGCGAGATCGCAGTGCGAGAATTAGCGTGTTGTTTGGAAAACACTGGATCAACAAGCAAGCGAGAGGGGCCCGCGCTCGCAAATAAACACAACCAGCGGATCGTCCTCAGTGTACGATACATATATGTGTAGGAAAGAGGGGGGAGAAAGAAAGAGAGGGGGAGGGAGGAAGAGAGAGAGGCGGGGAGGGCGATAGCGATAGATAGAGAGAAAGAGAGATAGAAAGAGAGAGGAGGATGAGAGGGTGGTATATGGGGAGAAACTAAAAAAAAGGGGGGAGAAAACAAGAGTCCCGTATCTCCGCTGACCTCTGAGCATCAGCGCCCCCTGCTGACCTCTGAGCATCAGCGCCCCCTGCTGACCTCTAAGCATCAGCGCCCTCTGCTGACCTCTGAGCATCAGCGCCCCCTGCTGACCTCTGAGCATCAGCGCCCCCTGCTGACCTCTGAGCATCAGCGCCCCCTGCTGACCTCTGAGCATCAGCGCCCCGCGCGTGTCTTCCCCTGGCAGCCTCCCTGGCTCGCTCGCTCGTTGCGTAACTGTGAGTGCATCTCGTTGTCATGGTAGCAGCAGCATCCGCTGTGACGGCGATGATGCAGCGACGAGCGGTGCGGAGCGCTTCCTACGAATTGCTTAATGAATATCTTAATGGATACGCTATCTCGTGGATTTGTTATCATTGATTTCAATGAGAGCTCGAGAGAGAATCAGAGAGACGAGAAAGAGAGAGAAGAGAGAGAGAGAGAGAGAGGAGAGGAGAAGAGAGGAGAGTGAAGAGAAGAGAGAGAGAGAAGGAGAGAGATGAGCAGAGAGAAACGAAGAGAACGAGAGAATGGAGAATGAGAGAGCGGAGTAGAGGAGAGAGAGAGAGAAGAGTAGCGAAGGTGAGAAAAAAAAAGTAGATAATATCGATGTGTCGATGATAGTTCACAACTTATGCACACCAACACTCAGCACACCCCACCCACAGCACAGCGCACACGGCACACGCACACTCAACACGCACACGCACCACGCACGACTGCACTACGGCACACCGACACGTCACACGCAACACACAACAGCGCTACACCACACACACACAACAACACAAGTCACGACATCAAACACCGCACACCACACAGCAGGAGGCGGAAGCTGCGCATAGGCTAGCTGCATTATATTATAATAGCCGCTCAGCCACCGAGCTAGCCAGGCGCCGCATTCAGCAAACGCCACTCTCATCAGTGGCGCCAGCAAACACCGCAATCTAATAGGGACGGCGCATGGTTAAAATAAACTTAACATACTGGCCATAGTCTAAAGGACTTATTCATGCCCCAGGCGTCAGCGTGCCTGCAAGCTAGAAAATGCTGCCGTTGGTAGACTACATCGAGAGAGAAGAGAGGGGAAGATGGAAAGAGAAGGGGCAGAAAGAAGAGGAAGAGGGGGAAGAAGAGAGGGCGGGAGGGAGAGGAATAGGGAGAGAAGAGAAAGAGGGGGATGGGAGAGGAAGGGGAGGAGATAATGGAGAGAGGGACGGGAAGAGAGAGAGGGAGGGAGAGGAGGAGATGAGAGAGGTAGATGGGGGGAGGGCAGGGGAAAGAGAAGGGGAGGATGAGAGGGAAGAGGATGAGAGAGAAGAGGAAGGGTAGAAGAAAGAGAGGAGAA
>NW_014581012.1:5802-6447 GCF_000485595.1 Priapulus caudatus
GAGAGAGTAGAGAGGGAGGAGGGAGGAGACGGAGAGAGAGAGAGAGAGGAGAGAGAGAGGAGAGAGGAGAGAGAGAGAGAGAGAAGAGGAGGGGAGAGAAGAGGATAGGAAAGAAGACGAGAGGAGAGAAGACGAGACGAGGTGGGATTTGGGAGATGGAGAGAGAGAAAGAGAGACGGAGACAGAAAGGGAAATGGAGAAGAGAAAGAAATAATAAAAACAGTAGAGATAGATAACCAGATAGAGAGAGGTGCAAAATGGGTAGAAAGAGATAGACACAAAGATAGAAAGATATGCGTTATGATTGGTGATGACAAGCTATCGTCTATCAGCCTCCGTCAATGATGAACGCTACAGACACAGCGGGCAGGGCAGCTATAGGACCGCGGCATACACGTGTGCGCAGGCTGCGTATACCGATACCGATACCGATACCGATACCGAGACACGAGGGACTACCATACACGGGGAACGTACTTGTATAGCTGTAGCTCTAGAACTATAGCCCTTCGCGACAGCCACAGGCCACAGGCGAGAGCGAAGGGCTATAGTTCTAGATCAGTGGTTCTTAACCTTTTTGGCCCCACGACCCCATCAGACATTCTTAGTCAGTACCGTGACCCCCGAAACAAAAATGGGAAAAAA
>NW_014581012.1:7811-8969 GCF_000485595.1 Priapulus caudatus
TACATATATATATATATATATATATATATATATATATAGTCAGTGATACACTTTGCCCGCCGCCCTTCCGCCGGCGTCAGAAATTGGTATGGCTTACAACTATAAACTTATTAGAAGTTGTTACACTACGTTAGGGTCACACAGTGAAAATCTCACAATCAAAAGTCTCTTGAACAATGTTGAGGGATCTTAATTGACATTCTTTGTATGACACGCATCCTTAAAGTCTCTATTAGATAGGATAAGCTCCGTGTACAGCCAGCAACGAAATGAAAATCTCAGTCCGTTACAGCCATCAGTTGGAAAAACACATATCTACTATCTATTAAGAATAACATATTTACTAATTATTATCATGACGTGCCACTGTGGGTTACAAAACGCTGGTATTAGTTAATTAGCAAATTAATTAGTTATTTATATATTTGAATAATATTATAACATAATTATATATATATATATATTATTCACTCCGGATAATATTATACACGCAGAGAATACATCTTCTATTTATCAAATAACAAATCTGCGTGAGAGCCCGCCCCTCCCCACAGTAGTAGGCAAATATGAATCATTAGAATCGTTCGTGTATAACACATTGGAGCATTCTCGTGACATCGCTGCGTACAGACCGAACCAGGTGTGCAGCCAACTAACAATCTGAAAAGCACGCAAAATGCCGAGTAAACAAAGTCTGGAATGCAACTGGCGCCGAGCATCGCTATAGTTATCTAATGTTTGCAAACGAAATTATAAATGTTTGCAGTGAAAATTGAAGACGCTTCGGCCGAAAGAAACTAGAAGCTATACGACGTGTCTCGGTTTAATCCGTCAAATGCTTGACAGCATGCAGCCAGCATCAGTAAGTTTACGCTCAACAAACAGTCGTCTGCTCAGCTAGGGCTCTATGTTGATGAAACGTCACTACTACGCATGCGCGCTACCTCCGCGATGCCATTGCCACGGCGTCTGCCGATATGCACGCGCGTTTGACATCCACCGTCCCCGCTTTACACACAGAAAGGCACAAAGCTAGTATTAATTTTTATTATTGCACTTTAGTGGGGCTTTTTTTGTTAACCCCCCCCCCCCCAAGTCCTAAATATAAATGTACACACACTCACACGCACACACACACACACACACACACACACACAC
>NW_014581012.1:11571-12982 GCF_000485595.1 Priapulus caudatus
TCCCTCTCTCCCTGTCTCTCCCTGTCTCCTCCCCCTCTCTCTCTCGTATCTGTAACAGGCTAAAATCGCTACCCCCTCCCACTAAATCTAGCAGTGATCCTGCATGGAGCCGAGCATGGCGGAGCTACGAGAGGGGGAGGAGGAGGAGGGGAAGGGGGAGGAGGCTGGGAGGAGGAAGAGCGCGTGCTGGCTAACGGGCGCTAGGTGGCGCGTCGATGGGTTCGATCTTCACAGGTGCAGGTGTGGACGGTGGCGCTGCTAGTGAGAGAGAAGGAGAGAGAGGGGAAGAGAGAAGGAGAGAGAGGGAAGAGAGAGGGAGACAGAGGGGAAGAGAGAGGGAGAGCGCGCAGAAAGAGAGAGTGCGTGAGAGGAGAGATAGAAAGAGAGAGGAGAGAGAGAAAGAGAGAGAGAGAGGAAGAGAGAGAGAGAGACGAGAGAGAGAGAAGATGAGAGAGGAGGGAGAGAGAAGAGAAGGAGAGGAGAGAGAGAAGAGAGAGGAGAGCGAGAAGAGAGAGAGGAGAGTGAGAGAGAGAGAGATGAGGAAGAGACGGAGAGAGATAGAGTGGAGCGCGAGAACTGCTACACTGTTGTGTCGTGCGTCGCGAGAGAGAGGAGGAATGAGGAGAGGAGAGAGAGACAGTGGAGAGAGGCGGGGAGGGAGGAGGCAGGGAGAGGGGGAGGGAGGGAGGGAGGGAGATGAGGGAGGAAAGGGGCGAGGGAGGGAGGGGGGGAGGACGGGCTGGAGGGAGGGATAGGGAGGACGGGAGGGAGGCAAGGGAGGCGAGGAGGGAGGAAGGAGGAGGGAGGGGAGAGGGGATGAGAGGGAGGGAGCCAGAGAGGTGGGGGAGAGATGGAGGAGCAGAGAGGTGGAGAGGAGAGATTGGAGGAGAGCGGGAGAGATTCCCTACTTCATACATATATACACACGTCTACGATCTCCCTCCCAATAACAGTTCCGTACGTATTTACACGGTACTAAAGCAGCTATATAACTGAGCAAAATCTATAATAACGGTTGCTAACCACGACCAGGACACGCACGAGAGAGCCTGTCGCATCACGTAGACAAGTAAATCAGTCAAGTACATGACAGCGGCAAAGCACCAGTACTAATAGTCGTCTCATCAAAAAACATTGCTCGAATTAATCCGGCTGGGCATCCCTGCCGCATGTCGCTCTCAGCAACGAAGGAGTGGCCCACAATGCGAGCGTTGTTTGCTAAAGACTACGGAGATTAAGCAAGGCAAGGAGTATTACGGGTACTTCAACAAGGCCCCCGTCGAGCACGAATATATAGAAGTAAAGTCACACACGAACACCCATGTAGATAAAAATAAAGTCAAATTATAGAATAATATAACTATACACTAATACACTAACTATATATATATATATATATATATATATATAT
>NW_014581013.1:0-1208 GCF_000485595.1 Priapulus caudatus
TCTCTCCACACCTCTCACCTGTCTCCCCCACACCTCTCAACTGTCTCCACACACCTCTCACCTGTCTCTCCACACACCTCTCACCTGTCTCTCCACACCTCTCACCTGTCTCCCCCACACCTCTCAACTGTCTCCACACACCTCTCACCTGTCTCTCCACACACCTCTCACCTGTCTCTCCCCACACCTCTCACCTGTCTCTCCACACACCTCTCACCTGTCTCCACACACCTCTCACCTGTCTCCACACACACTCTCACCTGTCTCCACACACACCTCTCACCTGTCTCTCCACACACCTCTCACCTGTCTCCCCACACATCTCACCCATCTCCCCACACACCTCTCACCTGTCTCTCCACACACCTCACACCTGTCTCTCCACATACCTCTCACCTGTCTCCCCACACCTCTCACCCATCTCCCCACACCTCTCACCTGTCTCCACACACCTCTCACCTGTCTCCCCCATACCTCTCACCTGTCTCCACACACCTCTCACCCGTCTNCTCTCACCTGTCTCTCCCCACACCTCTCACCCGTCTCCCACACACCTCTCACCTGTCTCCACACACCTCTCACCCGTCTCCCACACACCTCTCACCTGTCTCTCCCCACACCTCTCACCCGTCTCCCACACACCTCTCACCTGTCTCCACACACCTCTCACCTGTCTCTCCCCACACCTCTCACCTGTCTCCACACACCTCTCACCTGTCTCCACACACCTCTCCCCATCTCCCCACACCTCTCACCTGTCTCCCCACACCTCTCACCCCCACACCTCTCACCTGTCTCCCCACACCTCTCACCCCCACACCTCTCACCTGACCTCTCACCCGCCCCTCGCGCACACCCACCGATGGAGATCTGCGACCAGGAGAACTGTATGCCGCTGACCTCGGCCTGATCCTCGGGATCGTCGGTCGGCACGCCGTAGAACATGATGTTAGCGAGCATGGTGCTGAGCAGCAGCGAGAGCGCGCACGTCAGCCGCTGCACGCGCGTGAACACGCTCGCGGGCTGACGCAGGAACACGCTCGCCCACAGGTGACCGCCGCGGATGTCGCGGCACGCGCGGCTCACGAAGAGATGCCGGAACACCTGCACGCAGAAATAACGCGTTGTTCCATGATGCAACGCGCAGAAATAACGCGTTGTTCCATGATGCAACGCGCAGAAATAACGCGTTGTTCCATGATGCAATG
>NW_014581013.1:2709-3157 GCF_000485595.1 Priapulus caudatus
CGCGCAGAAATAACGCATTGTTCCATGATGCAACACGCAGAATTAACGCATTGTTCCATGATGCAACGCGCAGAAATAACACGTTGTTCCATGATGCAACGTGCAGAAATAACGCGTTGCTCCATGATGCAACTCGCAGAAATAACGCATTGTTCCATGATGCAATACGCAGAAATAATGCATTGTTCCATGACGCAACGCGCAGAAATAACGTGTGTTGTTCCATGATGCAATGCGCAGAAATAATGCATTGTTCCATGATGCAATGCGCAGAAAATAACGCGTTGCTCCATGATGCAATGCGCAGAAATAACGCGTTGCTCCATGATGCAATGCGCAGAAATAACACGTTGTTCCATGATGCAATGCGCAGAAATAACGCGTTGTTCCATGATGCAATGTGCAGAAATCACGCGTTGCTCCATGATGCAACGCGCAGAAATAACGC
>NW_014581013.1:7740-8056 GCF_000485595.1 Priapulus caudatus
CCATGATGCAATGCGCAGAAATAACGCGTTGTTCCATGATGCAACGCGCAGAAATAAAGCGTTGCTCCATGATGCAACGCGCAGAAACAACGTGTTGCTCCATGATGCAATGCGCAGAAAAATAATGCATTATTCCATGATGCATTGCGCAGAAATAACGCGTTGCTCCATGATGCAATGCGCAGAAATAACACGTTGTTCCATGATGCAATGCGCAGAAATAATGCATTGTTCCATGATGCAATGCGCAGAAATAACGCGTTGCTCCATGATGCAACATGCAGAATTAACGCATTGTCCATGATGCAACGCGCAG
>NW_014581013.1:12564-12979 GCF_000485595.1 Priapulus caudatus
TGCGCAGAAATAACGCACTGTTCCATGATGCAATGCGCAGAAATAACGCGTTGTTCCATGATGCAACGCGCAGAAATAACGCACTGTTCCATGATGCAATGCGCAGAAATAACGCATGTTCCATGATGCAATGCGCAGAAATAACGCGTTGCTCCATGATGCAATGCGCAGAAATAACGCGTTGCTCCATGATGCAATGCGCAGAAATAACGCGTTGCTCCATGATGCAATGCGCAGAAATAACGCACTGTTCCATGATGCAATGCGCAGAAATAACGCACTGTTCCATGATGCAATGCGCAGAAATAACGCGTTGCTCCATGATGCAATGCGCAGAAATAACGCATTGCTCCATGATGCAATGCGCAGAAATAACGCACTGTTCCATGATGCAATGCGCAGAAATAACGCGTTG
>NW_014581014.1:0-8339 GCF_000485595.1 Priapulus caudatus
GCGTCTCTCTCTTTCTCTTTTCTCTCTCTTGCTTCTCTCCTCTTTCCTCCTCCGCTCTCTCTCTTGTTTGTTTTTTTTTGTTTTTTTCCGCTCTCTCTCTCTCTCTTTTTCTTTCTTTTTTTGTTTTTTTTTTTTTTGTTTTTGTGTGTGTGTGTTCTTTGTTTTTTTTGTTTGTTTTTTTGTGTGTCCTCTGTGCGTGTGTGTGTGCGTGTACTGTGTGTGTGGTGTGTGCCGTGTGTGTGTGTGTGGCGCCGTGCGCCGTGTGTGTGTGTGCGTGTGTGGTGCGTGTGTGTGTTGTGTGTGTGTGTGTGTTGTGTGTGTGTGTGTGTTGTGTGTGTGTGTGTGTGTGTGTGTGTGTGTGTTGTGTGTGTGTGTGCCCCCTCGTTTGCTTCTGGCGCGCGTGCGCCCCCCGCCCCTCCGGTGCACCGGCGGCTCTTTCTCTTCGCTTTAGTTGGCTCCGCGCGTGCTCTGCTCTCCGCTCTCTCTGTCCCTTGTTTGCTCGCGCCCTTGCCCTGGCGCCCCCGCCCTCCCGTCGCTCCCCCCCTCCCGCCGCGTACTGCTCCTCACTCTTCCCGTCCTCTCCTCCCACACCCTCCACCCAATCTCTTCCTTTCTCTCATCTAACCCCAGCCCTTCGAACTTGTTGTTTCTTTATCCTTCTATTTCTTCGCCTCTCCTCTTCTTTTCTTTCCACCAAAGCTCTCTTCTCCTGTTCTCTCTTACTGCTTAAGTTCTCTACATTTCCTTTCTTTCCCTTCTTCTTATTGCTCTCCCTCTTCTCTCTTTTTTATCCCGTTTCCCAATTTTTCCTATTCTTCCCCTCGTCTCTCCTCGTGCTTTCATTGGTTTCCTTCTATACTCTTATTCCCCTCCTCTTCTCACTCTTCTCTGGTCGCCTGCCCCTCTGCTCCGCACGCGCGGCGTTCACCGCGTTCCCCCCCCTCCCCCCGCGCCCGCCCGCGCGGCGCGCGGCGCGCGCGCGCCGAGGGCGCGCGCGCGCGGGCGCGCCCCCGCGCCAGCGCGCGCGACCGCGCCCGCGCGCGCCGGCGCGCGACGCGCGCGCGCGGCGCCCGGCGCGCGCGCCCGCCGACCGCGCGCGCGCGCGCGCGCGTGCTCGCGCCCGCGCGCGAGCGCCCCGGCGCGCGCGCGGCGCGCGGCGCGCGCGCGCGCGCCGCGCGCGCGAGCGCGCGCCGGCGCGCGCGCGCGCGCAGCGCGCTGCGCGCCGCGCGCGCGCGCGCGCGCGCGCGCCCGGCGAGGGGGGGCGGGTTCTCCCTTGCTCTTACCCCTTGTTTCGCGCGGGCCCGCCCGTGTCCGTCGCCCCCCCCTCCCCCCACCTCCCGCACACGCCTCCCCTCGCGTGCGCCGCTGGCTCTCTCCCGTGCCGTTTCCTTCCCGCCCGCCGGGGCGTGGCCCCCTCTCTATCCGTGGGGCGCGCGGCACGGGCCGCACGCCTCGTCCGTCTCCCCCGCCTGCCCCTCCTCGTCCTCCCTGTCCTCTTCTCCTCGCTTTGCTCTGGCCCCATGCGCGGCGGCGCGTCCCCTTCCGGTGGACCGCCTGTTTTCTTCTCTGCCGTCGGTCGTCGGCCCGTTGGTCACTCTCTCTCTCTCGCTCCCCCCGGACGTGGGGGCGTCGCGTGGCCGAGCCGCCTGCGGTGCTCCTCGTCTGTTCTTCTGTCTCCCACCCCACTGTCTCCGCGCGTCTGTGCGCCCGCGCGTGTTCTCGCGCGGCGTGCCCCGGCGCTCCTTTCTCCGTCCTATCTTATGTCTCTCTCTCTCTCTCTCTCTTCTCTATCTTCTATGTGTGTGTGTGTGTGTGTGTGGTGTGTGCGCGCCGCGGTGGTGCGTGCGTGCGTCCGTTCGTTTCGTGCGTGCGTGCGTGGCGTGCGTTGTGCGTGTGTGTGTCTGTCTCTGTGTGCGTGCTGCGTGCAGCGCGCGCGTCTTCTTTCCCCTCTCTCTTCTCTCCTCTCTCTCTTTCTCTCGCCCTCTTTCTCCCGCGCTTCTCCCCCCCCGCCCCGGTCCGCTGTGCCGCTTCCTGGGCCCTTTCCTTCTCTGGTGCGCCGCGACGTTCCCCTCTTTCCTTCTCCTCCCCCCCCTCAGTTAGGCGGTCGCGGCCGCGCCCGGCGGCCCTCCTGTCTTCCGGCACCGTGCGCTCGCGCCCCCGTGGTCCGTGGCTCGTGGCGCGGCGGCGTGCCCCGTTCGTTCCCGCTGTGTCCGGCCCGGTTGGGCCGCGCGGGGTCTCCGGGTGTGTGTGTGTTTGTGTGTGTGTGTGGTGTGTTTGTGTGGTGGTGTGTGGTGTGTCTTCTGCTCTCTCTCTCTGTGTGTGTGTGTGTGTGGTGTGTGTGTGTGTGTGTGTCTCGCTGTGTGTGTGTGTGTGTTCGTGTGTGGTGTGTGTGTCTCTCTGTGTGTGTGTGTGTGCTGTGTGTGTCGTGTGTGTGTGTGTGTGTGTGTTGTCTGTGTGTGTGTGTGGTGTGTGGTGATGTGTGTGTGTCTCTCTCTCTGTGTGTGTGTTGTGTGTGTGTGTGTGTGTGTGTGTGTCTGTGTGTGTGTGTGTGTGTGTGTGTTGTGTGTGTCTCTCTCTCTGTGTGTGTGGTGTGTGTGTGTGTGTGTTGTGTGTGTGTGTGTGTGTCTGTGTGTGTGTGTGTGTGTGTGTGTGTGTGTGTGTGTGTTTGTGTCTGTGTGTGTGTGTGTGCTGTGGCCGCGCGCGTGTTTGTCGGCGTGTCTCATGGCCATGCGTGTGCTGTGCGTCGGGCTCCTTTGTGTGTGCGCGGCGTGTGCGTCCGTGTGTGTCTGGCGTCTGCTTCGGCTCCCGGCGCGCGCGCGCGGGCGCGGCGCGCGTCGCGCGCGCCCGCGCCCGCGCCCGCGCTGCGCGCGCGGCGGCCGGGCGCTCCCCGCGCCCCCCCCCGCGTGGGTGGGAGAGTCCGTGGCACGGGGTTCGCCCGTGCGTTTCTCCCCGTCGCCCCCGTCGTCCGCGTGGTCTTCCATCCGTTCCGCCGTGCTGCCTTCCCCCGCGTCCCTGTTGCTCTCCCCGTCATGCCGCCGCCCCGTGCGTGCTCCCCAGGCCCTACCCCGCCTCCCCCGTTCTCCGCCTCTCGCTCGTCTCTTTGGTCTCCTCGTTGCCTGTGGCTCCCCCTTTCCTGTGCCCCGTTGCTGCCCCGCGCGTCTTCCGCCGGTCCGCTTCTTCCTCGCTCTTCTTGCTGTTGTCCGCCGCGCCCTTTCTTCGTGGGCCTACTGGTTCGCGCGTGCGTTCGTTGTAATCTCGTCTCTCCCTCCTTGTTCTCGTAGTCTGCTGTGTTTCCTCCCACCCGTTGTTTTCTCGTTTGTTCGTCCTTTGCCCACGTCCGCCCCTCCATCGTGCCGCCACGCTCGGGTCGTCCCTTTGACCGCGTGTGCGCTTCCTGTCTCAGGCGCGTCTTTTCGGCGTCTCGCTCTTTTCGCGCCTTCCGCCCCTTGCCGGGCCATTCTGACGCGCGTGGTTCCCTTCGCGGTCGGTGCCTTACTGTCTTTCTTCGGTCTTATTCGGTCTGCCTCCTTCGCGTGTTGTTCTTTTCTGCGTGTCGGGGCCGCGTTCGCGCCATTCGCCCGCCCCTTCCACCCCGCGCGCCTCATCCCGCATTCTCGCCGTCGCTTGTCCTGCGCCCGCGCTGCTTCCTTGCCCCCTTGTTCTGCTGCCTCCTCCGTTTCCTTTCCTCTCCTGCCGCTCTCTGCTCGGCAGTCCTGGCGGCGCTGCTTTCCCTCGGTGTGACGCATCTCTCCGTCTCCTCTCAGTATCCTTGTCGCGAGCCTAGTATCGCTTCCCCTTCTCCTTGCCTGCTTGTTCTCTTCCCCGCGTCCGCTTGTCGCTCCTTATCGTTATCCGTGGGCCACCGGCGTTCCCTGTCCCTTCCCCGCCGCCCTCGGGCCCCTGGCTGCCTGCGGGTGTCCTCCCTGCTGGCCGAATCCCCCCCTCGCGTCGTCGCTTTCTACTCTGCCTTCGCCGCCGCGCCCTGGCTTTCCGGGCCCGCCCTCCCCCCCCGGTCGCCCGGCGCGCGCCCTCCGCGGTCTCCTTTGCGCCGCGTTTTGTCCTCTTTCTGTCGCCCGGGCTGGCGCTGCACGCCGCGTGCTGCCCGCTCTCGCTCCCCCTCCTATCTCTCCCTCGACTCTCTCTTCTCTCTCCTCCCTCCTCTCCTCCCCTCCTCTTCTCTCTCCTCCTCCTCTCTCCTCCCTCGCCTCTCCTTTCTGCCTCTCTCCGCCTCCTCTTCTCCTCTCTGCGGCCTAGCCTCTCTCCTCCGCTTCCTCTCTCTCTCTGCTCCTGCCTCTCTCCCTCCCTCCTCTCTCCTCCCTATCTCCTCTCCTCTTCTAGGCCGGCTCCTCTCTCCTCTCCTCCCTCGGCCTCTCTCCTCCTCCTCCTCTCCTCCCTCTGCTCTCCTCTCTCCGCCTCCTCTCTCCCTCCCTCGTGCCTCTCCTCTTCGGCCGATCCTCTCTCCTCTCTGCTCCTCGGCCTCTCTCCTCCCCTCCTCTCTCCTCCCCCGCCTCTCCTCTCTCGGCCCTCCTCTCATGCCTCTCTCCCTCGCATCTCTCCTACCTCCTCTCTCCTCCTGCTCCTCTCTCTGCTCGGACGCTCCTCTCATCCTCTCTCTCCTAGCCTCTCTCTACTCCCTGCGCTCTCTCCTCTCTGCTCTCGCCTCTCCCTCCTCCTCTCTCTCCCTCTGCCTCTCGCTCTCTAGGCCCTGCCTCTCTCCTCTCTCTCCTCGCCTCTCTCCTCCCTACGCGTCATCTCCCTCCCTCCTTGCTCCTCCTCTCTCCGCACTCCTCTCTCCTCTCTCTGCATCTCCTCTCTCGGACCTCCTCTCTTCCTCTCTCTCTCGCCTCTCTCCTCCCTCCTCTCTCCTCACTGCTGCTCTCCCTCCTTTCTCCTACGCCCTCCTCTCTCCTCACTCTCCTCTCTCTCTCGCCCGTCCTCTCTCCTCTCTGCTCCTAGCCTCTCTCCTCCCTCATCTCTCCTCCCTCTCCTCTCGCTCTCTCCTCCCCTCCTCTCCTCCCTCTCCTCTCCTCTCTCCTCCCGTGCCTCTCTCTTCTCTCCCCTCTCTTCTCTCGCTCCTCACTCTCTCTACCCTCTCATCTCCTCTTCCTCCCTCCTCTCTCTCTTTCTCTCCGCCTCTCCTCTCTCTCCCTCCTCTCTCCCTCTCTCCTCTCTCCCTCTCTCTCTCCTCCTCCTATCTCCCTCTCTCCTCTCGCTCCTCGTTGTCGGCGTCCCGCCCGACGTTCCCTCCTCTCAGTCTGCTACCGCGATGTTCTGCTCGGCCTTCTGCCCCTCCGCCCCTACTGCCTCTCCGCTCTCAAGACTCTCCCCCTACTTGTCCTCGCTAGATCTTCCTCTGCCCCATCTTGTTGTCTGTGTTTGTGGCGCGCATCATAGATTTAGAGCGGCTATTATGAATCGCAAGCATGTAAATTCAGCTGTAAAGCGGAACGAAGTTGACTCGCCAATATTTGTCATAGGAAGAATCTTCGCTATGACAAATATGTCAAGGCAGAGCCGTATATGCGTATGTTGTACATTGTCATAGATGCAAGCAGAAACGGCATGTGTAATAATATCGCGATGGTAGATTTAAATAGGTGGGCGGCGCAGCAAGCAGCTACCACCTGTTACTTTAGGCACGAAGGGTCGTTGTACCGTATCTGATACCTACATATATGTACCCGAGGTAGTTTTGGTGTGTTAGTATTATGTTTTATATTGTTCATATGAAGTATGTTTAGGTAGGGTTAAGGGTTAGGGTTAGGGTTACGGGTTAGAGTAGGGTTAGGGTTAGAGTACACTTTCGGTAGTATAAGTCTGGTCACATCCTCTTGTGTAATACAGTATATGTACTTCGAGTAAACATAATTATAGTGTTAGTACCGGCGATACGGACAACGTCGCCCGTTTCGGCATTACTTACCGTGTTGGCAAAGATTCAATGTGCCGTGCTAGGCAATGCCACCACGTTGTCGGGCAAGCGGGCGGCAGCGGGTATAGCTATATCAATGGGCGCACGGATAATACGCCCCATATATCAAGGGGCGGGCACGGGTTTAGCTATATCAAGGGGGGGCACGGGTATAGCTATATCAGGGGGCGGGCACGGTATTAGCTATACAAGGGGTGGCAGCGGGTATAGCTATAGTCAAGGGGTCGGCACGAGTATAGCTTATTCAAGGGGCGGCACGGGTATAGCTATATGCGGGGGGGCAGCGTGGTATAACTATATCAAGGGCGGCAGCGGGTATAGCTATATCAGGGGGGGCGGCACGGCGTATAGCTATACAAGGGGCAGCACGGGTATAGCTATAACAGGGCCGGCACGGGTATAGGCTATATAAGGGGCGGCCACCGGGTTTAGCTATATCCAGGGGCGGCACGGGTATAGCTAGATCAAGGGGGCGGCAACGGGTATAGCGGTATATCAATGGGGTGGCACGGGTATAGCTATATCAAGGGCGGCACCGAGTATAGGGGCTATATCAAGGGCGGCACGGGTTAATAGCTATATCAGGGGTGGCACGGGTATAACTATATCAAGGGCGGCACGGGTATAGCTATATCAGCAAGGGCGGCACGGGTGTAGCTATATCAAGGGACGGCACGGGTGTAGCTATATCAAGGGACGGCACGGGTATAGCTATATCAAGGGGCGGCACGGGTATAGCTATATCAAGGGGCGGCACGGGTGTAGCTATATCAAGGGGCGGCACGGGTATAGCTATATCAAGGGGCGGCACGGGTATAGCTATATCAAGGGGCGGCACGGGTATAGCTATATCAGGAGCGAATAATAATAGATAATAATAAGTTATGAATAATAGATCATAATAATAGATAATAGTCTATTATTATTCACTCCTGGCTATATGTTGGTCCTATAGCTCTGCAGCGGGAGCGAAGAACTACACGGGAACACCTATATGGGTCCTATAGCCCTGTAGCGGGAGCGAAGGACTACACAGGTATAGCTATATGGGCCCTATAGACCTGTAGCGGGAGTGAAGGACTATACGGGTATAGCTATATGGGTCCTATAGCCATGTAGCGGGAGCGAAGGGCTATACGGGTATAGCTATATGGGTCCTATAGCCCTGTAGCGGGAGCGAAGGACTACACGGGTATAGCTATATGGGTCCTATAGCCCTGTAGCGGGAGCGAAGGACTACACGGGTATAGCTATATGGGTCCTATAGCCCTGTAGCGGGAGTGAAGGACTACACGGGTATAGCTATATGGGTCCTATAGCCTTGTAGTGAGAGCGAAGGACTACACGGGTATAGCTATATGGGTCCTATAGCCCTGTAGCGGGAGCGAAGGACTACACGGGTATAGCTATATGGGTCCTATAGCCCGGTAGCGGGAGCGAAGGACTACACGGGTATAGCTATTATGGGTCCTATAGCCATGTAGCGGGAGCGAAGGGCTATACGGGTAGAGTTACTCGTCCATCTATACATTTCCGTGTCTCGTGCGGTGACAAATAAGCATAAGGTAGCACCAAGGGTGTATCAGATGGTGGCCATCGATCCATTGGCCTCATTGTTGTTGACATGTTGTTGTTAACCGATCAGCGCGCCCCCGGGCGGTGGGGGAGCGAGCGCCGGTTTGCCGACGCCTGACGCCTATTAGCGGTCGACGTCCGATGACGACGACGACGATGACGGTGACGGTGACGATGATGATGGCGAGCCGATGACGATGATGATGACGAGCCGATGACGATGAAGATAACAGTACTAGATGACAATGACTGTGGCGTTAAGAACAACATTGTGATCATGACGACAACGATGACGATGACGATGACGATGATGATGACTGTGACGATGACGACAACGATCACGATGACGATAACAGTAGTTGGTAACGATGACGATGACGGTACCCAACGCCATCAACACGTTTTTGCCTAGAACTCCGAACGAACAAGGGAAGTAATAATATAGGTAAAACAAAAAGAGTTGATCATTGTTACCGTTAAATTATAACACGTTTAAATATACTTAATGTGGGTGCACCATGGAGCCGTATTCATATGACTCCATGGAATACCCGATACGCTATGACCTCGTGATACGTTGCGGATGAGTAGCGATAAATTATTAATAGGATCCAGTCAATTTTCAAATTAATACATTGTACCGCCATCTACCGGCTACATTAACTGTTTATATACATTAATTTTGGGCACACAGATGCGTGTCTGCGGTCTCTGTACATGTGTGTGTGTGTATGTGTGTGTGTGTGTGTGTGTGTGTGTGTGTGTGTGTGTGTGTGTGTGTGTGTGTGTGTGTGTGTGTGGTGTGTGTGTGTGTGTGTGTGTGTGTGTGTGT
>NW_014581014.1:9088-12974 GCF_000485595.1 Priapulus caudatus
ACACACACACACACACACACACACACACACACCACACACACACACACACACACACACACACACACACACACACACACACACACACACACACACACACACACATGTGCCACGTGTAAACTCGAACCCTACAACATTCAGGTGTACATTGTATTCTACGGAGTCAAGTCAGATATTGTTCAACTAATAAACTAATAGATGCATCCTTCAATAGCGACGTCTGAATAATGCACATCATGAGCGTATAAGCCCGCATAATACTTTTTCATGTATATATAACCTCATATAATGGTTTCCATATATACATAAATATATATATAACTTCATATAAGGGTTTCTATCTGTATATATATATATATATATATATATATATATATATATATATATGTNTATCTGTATATATATATATATATATATATGTGTATATAACCGCAGACAAAGGGTTTATAAATAACCCAGTACAAGAGTTTATAATTATATGCTCTTGCGTACACGCACAAATACCCACAATATGCGCACTGAGAAGCCAAACCCAGGAGGATCCGTCAAAGAAAATAATGTCTCTCGATATTAACCTTGGTCTCTCGATACTGGGAGAGGGGTATGGGTTGGGAGGTCACAACTTATGCGAGGAATAACCCACGTGCTCGCACCCGACTACGTCTACACTTATTGCAGAACGCGCCCGTGGCCTAGATTCGCACGGGGTCCCGAGCAGAATTATCGCCAATTCCGAATTTCCGACCCCGCCGAGGTACGTGTACGTATCTCTCTCGTCGGCCGGGGGTTTTGTTGACGTGCGATAACTGGACAAGTATACCACACCGCTCACGTGCGCACCTCGCGGTGTGTGTGTGTGTCGCACGTATACTCGCACCAAACCGCATCTTATCTACAACCGCTAAACGCCTTGCGGGAGAACTTGCGTTTTCTTTCTTCCCCGCCACACTGCAACGTGGGGGAAGTACGTACTGTTCGCTGAACTGCTGGTGTTCTTTTCCTTCGCACGGTAACGTGGGTGAAGTACTGTTCGCTGAACTGTTGGTGTTCTTCCCCGCCACACTGCAACGTGGGTGAAGTACTGTTCGCTGAACTGCTGGTGTTCTGGTGGTTCTTCTTCCTTCGCCCACGGATAAGGGACGTGGCGGTGAAGTTAGGTTCGCCTGAACTGCCGGTGTTCGTTTTCCTTCGCACGGTAACGTGGGTGAAGTACGTGTCGCGGAACGTTGCTGGTGTTATTTTCCTTCGCACGGTAACGTGCGGAGACGGACGCACGGACGGTTCCGGTTAAAGCTGCGCGTTCCCGACAACTGCGAGTGGTGTTTTGACGTGGTGTGATCACACGCATGGGTGTGGTACGCTAAGACTAGACGTGTTCTTCGCACGCGATCCGTGTAACGAACGTACGGTTACTGTCCGGCTGCTACTGGCGGGCTGGCAGGTTGGTATCCCAGCATGCGTCTGACCTTTTGATGACATCGCTGAAGTGTAGGCGCTACTGACGGCAGTTTGTCGTGACTAGTGGGATGCGGGGCGAAGATGCTGGGTATAGTAAGGCTATAGCGACAAAGAGGAAGAACTGGCGCCGTAGCCGAAAAGACACGACTAACGGGTGAGAGAGAAGAGAGAAAGGAGAGAGAGATCGTAAGAGAGACGAGCGGAGAGAAGAGGGGAAAAAAGAGGAAAGAGAGCCGACGGGTAGGAGAGCCGCTAGAGGGGCAGAGATAGATAGACACGAGCAGAAGATAGATGATGTAGGATAGATAGGTAGATAGATAGATAGATAGATAGACTAGATAGATAGATAGCTAGATAGATTAGATAGCTAGATAGTAGATAGGATAGATAGATAGATAGATCTCGGATATATTAGATAGTAGGATTAGATAAATAGACTAGATAGATAGATAGAGTAGATAGATAGATAATAGATAGATAGGTAGATATATAGATAGATAGATAGATGATAGATGATAGATGGATAGATAGATAGATAGATAGATAGAGTAGATAGATAGATAGATAAAATAGATAGATCGTAGATATGTGAGTAGATAGATAGGATAGGATAGATAGATAGACTGATAGATAGCAATTAAATAGATAGCTAGATAGTAGATAGATACATAGATAGATAGATAGATAGATAGATAGATAGATAGATAGATTAGATAGAATAGATGAGATAAGATGATAGATAGATAAGATAGATCGATAGATAGATAGATAGATAGATAGGTTAGATAGATAGATAGATTAGACGACAGACAGGATAAATAGAATAAGAAAGATAGGCGAGGGAGAAGAGAGAACAAGACAGCGAAATCGAGAGAGAGGAAGGAGAGAGAGAGAGAGGAGAGAGAGAGAGAGCGGAGGAGAGAGGAGAGTAGAGAGAGACGAGCAGGAGAGAGGAGAGAGCGATGAGGGCAGAGATGCGCGCGGCGAGAAGCGGAGAGAGAGGAGAGGAGGAAGAGAGAGATGGAGAGATGAGAGAGAAAGAGAGAGAGCAAGAGAGAGAGAGCGAGAGAGAGAGGAGGCAGATGAGAGAGAGAAAGAGAGAGAGAGAAAGAGAGAGAGAGAGAGAGAGAAGTTGTTACGCACACCCTAGGATATAGACACTACACGCTGGATTGCTGGAACACACTCCGCGACGGCATCATGGGCAGTGAAAAGCTTCGCGCCGGGCCAGATTCTTAAAATTGCGTAAGACAAGGCTATCGTATGCCGGGGGGGCGGTGGTTGCACCCACTCGCTGCTGCTACCGCTGCTATCTTCATAGCGAACGAAGAGTGAGTGACGTGATCGAGAAGCCTGAACGTTCTGTGCGAACCTATGCGTTAACCAGTAGCGAAACATGACACACGCGCGCCAACGCCGAACACCGCGCGGCCACACACACACACAACGAACAACTACGCACGCGGGAACGACACCACACGAACACACAACACACGCACACACACACACACACACACGCACACGCACCAACACAACAGGCAGCACGCACAACGCCACAACGGGCACACGCCACGCACACGCATCACAGCGGGACACACGCACACGCACGCACACGCACACACACAGGACAGCAAACCACAGGCACACACGAGGTAAACGACACACAGCCACACACACACACAACAGCACGCCACACGCACACGCCGACGCACACGCACGACGCAACGCAGCACGCACAGCACACATCACACACACACACAACACCATAACACGACACACACACACACAAATACGACACAATATACCATTATACACATTGAAAGTATCGAAAGTCACCAGCTGCGTAACGGCTTATTCCCGCACTAACGCGTAGTCCTCTATATTTTCGCTATTAATTAGAAGCGTATACACGGTGCATACGATTACGCATTTACTTTGATCGGTCAAAAACTGGACCAACAGTCGCCATCCAGGCGGTAGAACACTATGGTGATGGAGGAGGGGTCAGTGCCTCCTTATATAAACGGTGTAAGGACCGACGATTTAAAGGCTAGTTTGTTTTAATAACACCGGCGTAGTACAGGAGTTCGTGTGGGCAGGCGAGTTATAATATCCGCTCATTAATCATGTATAAATTATTATATAGCAACATCTCTCCATTTCGTCGTGATAGGCGGGGATTCTGAATGTAAGATTATCGTAGGAGATGAATGAGATACTGGGGGTGTGGGGAGAAGAAAGTGCTTCACGTACGTCGGGTTAGAAGAAAGTGCCATGGTATGTAAGCTATTAGGTGTATGAAAAGGAAATAGTATTTAGGGAAGAGGTATAGGCGAATGTGCTATACTGTGTAATATATATATATATATATAGAGAGAGATATATATTATATACATATATATATATATATATATATATATATATATATATA
>NW_014581015.1:0-347 GCF_000485595.1 Priapulus caudatus
CGAGAGAGAGAGAGAGAGAGAGAGATAGCGCGAGAGAGAGAGAGAGCGCGAGAGAGAGAGAGAGAGAGAGAGATAGAGGAGGGAGAGGATCCTCTAAATCTAACGGCCAATTTACCCCCCCCCTCTTCTTCTCAAGCGGCACGCGTGCCATTAAATATTAACGCGAGTCTTTAATTAGGCAAAAAGGCTAATTAAACGAGAACTGCTAGAAAACGCTATTGTTTCATCGAGTGGCAATTAACTAGGGCCGTTACCGCCGCCTCAGTCGCTGCTGCCGCCGCTGCTGTTGCTGCTGTTGCCGCTGCCGCCGCTGCTGTTGCCGCTGCCGCCGCTGCTGTTGCCGCTGC
>NW_014581015.1:4718-7198 GCF_000485595.1 Priapulus caudatus
GCATAGACATCTGCCATGACGCAGCAGCCGTCTGTCATGACGCAGCAGCCGTCTGTCATGACGCAGCAGCTGTCTGTCATGACGCAGCAGCCGTCTGTCATGACGCAGCAGCAGCAGCAGCAGCAGCACCACCAACACCAACACCAGCAGCAGCAGCAGCAGCATCAGCAGCAGCACCACCACCCCCATACCAGCAGCAGCAGCAGCAGCAGCACCACCACCACCCCCACCAGCAGCAGCAGCAGCAGCAGCAGCAGCAGCAGCAGCGGCAGGCAAGTTGCAAAACGTAGATACGCTATCACGGACATCTTAAATTTCCACGATGAATAGACGGATCTGTTTGTGCACGCACACAGGCTGCGCGCGAGTTCGCTGCGTATTTGCCGAGTGCGTGTCAGCGCTCTGCATGCATTATGCAGCAGCAGTACGCGGTCAGCTCATAGTGCGGCGATAGAGGAGAAGAATGAGGAGAAGAAGAAGAAGAAGAAGAATTAGAAGAAGAAGAAGAAGAAGATCCCGGCGATAAAGAGAGAGTAGAGATAGATAGCAGACGAGCAGAGAGAGCATGAGAGAGAGAGGAAGAAGGAGAGAAGCACGAGAGAGAGAGAGAGACGAGAGAAGAGAGCTTGATGTGCAGATGAGAGCGGCACCGAGATCGCAGAGCGCTAGAGAGAGCGTAGAGAGAGATAGCGAGAGAGAGAGGAGTGAGAGAGAGACAGAGATGAGAGTACGATAGAGCATGATGATCGAGAGAGAGAGAGAAGAGTACGAGAAGAGCGAGAGAGAGAGCAGTCAGACGGCCTGCCGCGCGGAAGAGAAGAAAGAGCATATGATAGGAGCCGCAGATGATCCTCTAAATCTAACGGCCAATTTACCTCCCCCCCGCTTCTCTCAAGCGGCACGCGCTGCCTATTATTACATATATTAACGCGAGCTTCTTTAATAGGCCAAAAGCGCTAATATATACCGAGAACTGCCCCTAGAAAACGCTTATTGTTTCATCGACAGTGGCAATTATACTAGCGGCTCGTTACGCCGCCTAGTCGCTGCTGCCGCCGCTCTGTTGTGCTGTTGCCGCTTGCCGCCGCTTGCCTGTTGCTGCTGTCGCTGCTTTGCTGTTGCCGTAACGTGCCGGCCGCCTCCTGTTGCCGCTGTTGCTGCTGATTGCACTATTTGCCGTCTGTTGCACTGTTGCGCTGCCGCCGCTGCCTGTTGCCGCCTGTCGCTGCTGCTGTGTGCGCTGCCGCCCGCTTGCTGTTGCCGCTCGTTGCTGCTGTGGCACTATTGCCGCTGTTGCCACTGTTACGCTGCTTACCGCTCGTTACCGCTGTCGCTGCTGTTAGCCGCTGTTGCTGCTATGGCCCGCTGTTGCCACTGTTACGATGTCGCTGTCTGTTGCCGCTGATACCGCTGTTTTGCACTTTACCGCCTGTCGCCTGCCTAGTTAGCCGACTGTATACGCCCGATCGCTGCTGTTAGCACTGATACCGCCTGTTGCCACTGTTACCGCTGTCGCTGCTGTTGCACTTTAACCGCTGTCGCTGCTTGTTGCCGCTGTTACGCCTGCTCGCTGCTGATGCCACTGTTACGCTGTCGCTGCTGTTGCCACTCTTACCGCTGTCGCCCTTAGCTGTTGCCCACTTACCGCTGTCGCTGCTGTTGCACTGATTACCGCGTGTTGCCACTGTTACGCTGTCTCTGCCTGTTGCCACTGTACCGCTGTCGCTGCTGCTATAGCCACTGATACCCTCGTTTCACTGTTACGCTGTCGCTGCTGTGCACTTGTTACCGCTGCTTCGCTGCTTCGTTACCGCCTCGTGACTGCTGGCTTACCGCTGTCGCTGCCTGTCGCCACTACTTACGCTCGTCGCTCGCATTGTTGCCACTGTATTACCGCTTATTGCCTGTCGGCACTGCTAGCCGATTAATTGCGTCCAAGCTAGATGCTGCTCTGCGCTTGTTAAAGAGCATGACGACGATGTCTGCTTACTGATAACTACTGCTCGCTGCTGGGCCCTACTACTCTCTTTCGTCCTGCGCGCGGCGCTCTCGCCTCTCGCGCGCGCTCTCGCTTCTCTCCTGTCTCTCTCTCTGCTATCTCCTCTCTCTCTCTTCTCTCTCATACTCTCCTCGTCGTCTCTCTCTCTCTATCTATCGCTCTCTCTCGTACCTCTCTCCTCCGCTCTCTCTCTCTCTCTCTCATCTCTCTCTCTCGTCTCTCTCTCTCTTTTCTCTCTCTCTCTCTCGCTCTCTGTCGTCTCTCCGCCGTACAGCTCTGGCGCGCACCGCTGTCGTCATCGGTGTCTGCTACTACTCTCCTCTGTGCGCTTCCTCTCATCTCGGCCCCGCTCTCCTCTCTCCCTCTCCTCCCCACTCTCCTCCCTTTTTTTTTTTGTCTTTTTCCTCGACGTCCTCCCCCTCATTCTTCACACCTCCTCCCTCTCCTCCACCTCCTCCTCTCTTTCCCTTCCCTGCATCGT
>NW_014581015.1:9610-10163 GCF_000485595.1 Priapulus caudatus
AGAGAGAGAGAGAGAGAGAGAGAGAGAGAGAGAGAGAGAGAGAGAGAGCGAGGCAGAGAGAAAGCGAGATAGTCAGACGAACAGAAAGAGAGATAGGCAGAGAAAGAGAACGAGCGAAAAAAAGAGACAGCGCGAGAGAGAGACGCTGATATGAGAAGAAGCCCTGCTGAGACGCCGTGACGCTGTAGCATCCTCATCCTCATCCTCATCCTCATCCTCATCCTCATCGGAAGCTGCGCGCAGCAGTCTAAACGCGTCACCGGCACCTCGCTACACGCTCGCTCTCGTTTTAAATTTTAATCATGCTCCTCTCGCGGGACCACTCACGCATATTGCAGAAACACCGTGAAAGCACATCTAATCCCACCGCCCCCTCCCTGCCTCCCCCTCCCCTCCCTTCCTCCCCTCCGTCCGTCCGTCAGCCCTTCTGCGCATCTATGCATCTGGCGTAGCCCTACTAAGAGTATAGCTCTCATATACATAGTACATAGCCGCTATACGATAGTACGTAACTGTCATATGCATATATACATAGTATCAGGAAAGTACGAAT
>NW_014581015.1:11601-12965 GCF_000485595.1 Priapulus caudatus
TGAAGGCCTCTAGTAAACATGGCGGGTATTTATATCCATATACATGGTTTATCTGTCAGGGGTCGTTTCAAGTCTGACCCCCTCCCCCCTCCCCTCCTCCCCCGTCCCCTCCTCCCCATCCGCGTGGGTCGCTTATGCCCAGGTGCAAAATTGTAATTGGACAATTCCCAATTCTCTTAGTAAACATGGCGGGTATTTATCCAGCAAATATAGACGCGTCTAAGAAAAACAGCCCGAGCACGATTGCTCTGCGGACGTACGTGCGCGGTGCACTCTCCCCCTCCCTCTCCTCGTCGACTCCTTCCCTCCTCTCCGCCTCCCCCCTCCTCCCTGCCCTCGCCTTCTCCTTCTTCTCCTCGCCCGAATTCACACGCGCTATCGTAAATATTGCTTCTCGTCTGGTTCCCTCGTGAAAGCCCCTCTCCCCCTCTCCCCCCTCTCCCCCCCATCTCCGTGACGGAGGTCCGTGTGAGAGAATGAATGCACGGTGTGTGTGTGCGTGCGTGCGTGCGTGCGTGCGTGCGTGTGTGTGTATTGTCGTCACGGCGTGATCATGAGGACCGCAGTGGAGACAATAGCATGCCGGACTCAGGCAGTGGCGGCGGCGGCGGCGGCGGCGGCGGCGGAGGGGTCAGGGTTAGGGTTAGAGTTAGTACAAAGGGGCTAAGTACACAGGGTGAGATGCTACTACTGCTGCTGCGAGAGAAAGAGAGGAGAGACAAAAATAAAGAGACAGAGAAGAGAGAGAGAGGTTCTTTCTCTCTTCTCTCCTTTCTCTCTTCTCGTTTTTTTCTGTCCTCTCTACTCTCCAATCTCCTCTTCATGCTCTCGCTCTCTCTCTCTCTCTCTCATCTCTCTCTCGTTCTCTACTCTTCTCTCTCTCTCTCTCACTCTCGTCTCTGCTTCTCTCTCTCTCTTCTCTCTCTCTCTCCTCTCTCTCTCTCTCTCTCTCTCTCTCTCTCTCTCTCGTCTCTTCTCGTCTCTCTCTCTCTCGTATCATCTCTGCTACTCTCTACTTCCTACTCTCTCTCTCCTCATCTCTCTCTCTCTCTCTGCTCTGCTCTCAATCGTCTCTCGTCTCGATCTCTCTGTCATTCTCTCTTCTCTCTCTCTCTTCCTCTTCTCTCTCTCCTCTCTCTCTCTCTCTCTCTCTCTCTCTCTCTCCTTCATCTCTCTCTCTCTCTCTCTACTCTCATCTCTTCTCTCTCATCTTCTCTGTCTCTTCTCTCCTCTCTCTCTCTCTCTCTCTCTCTCTTCTCTCTCTCTACCCTCATCGTCCTCTCTCTCTCGTCTCTCTCCTCTCTCGTCTCTCTCTCTCTCTCTCCCTCTCTCTCTCTCTCTACCCTCTCTCTCTCTCTCTACCC
>NW_014581016.1:0-1738 GCF_000485595.1 Priapulus caudatus
GTGACAGTAGCTGCACAGTAATACTGATCTAGGACTCTAGTTCAGTGCATACGTTTTGTATGTAGAGAGAGGTAGAATATAGTGATCTACATCCCACGTAGACATTACCCAGACGTGCTCTGCCCCCACAGTTACATCAATCTGGTATACAGCAGTATAGCTGATCCTGTATTCACGTGTTATAGCTGATCCTGTATTCACGTGTTATAGCTGATCCTGTATTCACGTGTTATAGCTGATCCTGTATTCACGTGTTATAGCTGATCATGTATTCACGTGTTATAGCTGATCCTGTATTCACGTGTTATAGCTGATCCTGTATTCACGTGTTATAGCTGATCCTGTATTCACGTGTTATAGCTGATCCTGTATTCACGTGTTATAGCAGCTGATCCTGTATTTCACGTGTTATAAGCTGAATCCTGTATTCCACTGTTATAGGCTGATCCTGTATTCACGTGTTATAGGCTGATCCTGCTTATTC
Source organism: Priapulus caudatus (assembly GCF_000485595.1). Taxonomy (NCBI): domain Eukaryota; kingdom Metazoa; phylum Priapulida; class Priapulimorpha; order Priapulimorphida; family Priapulidae; genus Priapulus; species Priapulus caudatus. The sequence goes on from NW_014581016.1 coordinate 485, forward strand.
AGCGGGGGTGGGACGGCGAGGCGTGTTTATAGCTGATCCTGTATTCACCTTGTTTACTAGCTGATCCTGTATTCACATGTGTATAGCTGATCCTGTATTCACGTGTTGTAAGCTGATCCCTGTATTACGGTTATTAGCTGATCCTGTTAATCTCACGTTTATACTTATCTTGTATTAACACGTGTTATAGCATGATCCTGTATTCACGTGTTATAGCTGATCCTGTATTCACGTGTTATAGCTGATCCTGTATTCACGTGTTTATAGTACCAGCACGAGGTTGACAGAATCAAGGAGGCTGTGAGACAGCGAAACCTCGCTCGTCGCGGTCACGGAGCCCAGGTCGCAAAACCCATCAGAGGTCATGGAGGTCACCAGGCACAGGCGGCGCCACAGGGCATCCGCGGCGGAGGCGCGGTGAACGGCTCCACCCCGCTACCTCAGAAAGTGTAAGCTTGTTGGGTATTGTAGTAGCTAGTTGTCATGGTGACGTGTCGTCACAGGACTAATCTCTGCATTCATGGGACTGTTAGCTGTACTAGAAAGGTGAAATTTTCATGCAACTAATATAGAGCAAAGTGCAAGCAGAAGAAACTACGACTAAACAGCCAGAGAAGTAAGCTTTTGGAAATCATAAAGCATGCGAAAAGTTCATCAACAGAGAAGAATATCTTAGGAAACTAAAAATCAAAGAGTGTTTTCGTGTGCAGAAGCAAACGTGTGAAAACTACGATGCAGAATGGTATAATAGAGAAAGAAGTGGTTTGTGGTTGTTGTGGAAAGAAGACGAGATCACTTAACTCAAAGTTAGAACACGCTTAGTTAGTAGGTGAAGAAACACGTATATGCATACGCACGCACGCACGCACGCACGCACTCACGCACGCATCGCACGCCCGCACGCACGCACGCACGCACGCACTCATGCACGCATCACATGCACGCACACATGTCAATGCAATTTCAGCACACAGCCCCTACCGGCGCAGTGCAGGTATGTTTGCTACACATACATATATATATACCCAGCGTGATGAATGACACATTCAAGAGATCGAGCTGGGCTTACAGATAAACCTACTAGAGAGGCTAACTAGTGGATAAAACCTACTAGAGAGGCTAACTAGTGGGTAAGGCCTACTAGAGGGGCTAACTAGTGGGTAAGACCTACTAGAGAGGCTAACTAGTGGGTAAGACCTACTAGAGGGGCTAACTAGTGGGTAAGGCCTACTAGAGGGGCTAACTATAGTGGGT
>NW_014581016.1:4940-5869 GCF_000485595.1 Priapulus caudatus
GTGCGTGCGTGCGTGCGTGCGTGCGTGCGTGCGTGCGTGCGTGCGTGCGTGCGTGCGTGCGTGCGTGCGGGCGTGTGTGTGATGCGTGAGTATGCATATACGTGTTTCTTCTCCTACTAACTAAGCATGTTCTAACCACAAACCACTTCTTTCTCTATTATACCATTCTGCATCGTAGTTTTCACACGTTTGCTTCCGCACACGAAAACACTCTTTGATTTTTAGTTTCCTACGATATTCTTCTCTGTTGATGAACTTTCCGCATGCTTTATGATTTCCAAAAGCTTACTTCTCTGGCTGTTTAGTCGTAGTTTCTTCTGCTTGCACTTTGCTCTATATTAGTTGCATGAAACTTTCACCTTTCTAGTACAGCTAACAGTCCCATGAATGCAGAGATTAGTCCTGTGACGGCAGCACACAGCCCCTACCGGCGCAGTGCAGGTATGTTTGCTACACATACATATATATATACCCAGCGTGATGAATGACACATTCAAGAGGTTGAGCTGGGCTTACAGATAAACCTACTAGAGGGGCTAACTAGTGGGTAAGGCCTACTGGAGAGGCTAACTAGTAGTTAAGACCTACTAGAGGGTCTAACTAGTGGGTAAGACCTACTAGAGGGGCTAACTAGTGGGTAAGGCCTACTGGAGTGGCTAACTAGTGGGTAAGACCTACTAGAGGGGCTAACTAGTGGGTAAGACCTACTAGAGGGGCTAACTAGTGGGTAAGACCTACTAGAGGGGCTAACTAGTGGGTAAGACCTACTAGAGAGGCTAACTAGTGGGTAAGACCTACTAGAGGGGCCAACTAGTGGGTAAGACCTACTAGAGAGGCTAACTAGTGGGTAAGACCTACTAGAGGGGCTAACTAGTGGGTAAGACCTACTAGAGGGGCTAACTAGTGGGTAAGACCTACTAGAGGGGCTA
>NW_014581016.1:10527-11014 GCF_000485595.1 Priapulus caudatus
ATGTACATGTAACAGCTAGTACACATAGCGGTATGTACATGTAACAGCTAGTACACATAGCGGTATGTACATGTAACAGCTAGTACACATAGCGGTATGTACATGTAACAGCTAGTACATGTCTTGTACGTTTATTGTTAAGTCTGTGATGAGCTGCTACCTGGTTAGTCTATTGCAGATCTCAGTTTGTTTTGTTGCCCTATCTCCTTAAATAGAACAAAATTTGTACGCCATGAACTTAATACCTACGTAGGAATTTCATAAAGTATTTTCACCAGTAGTTGTGATTGCTTGCATGCGGTTTATCTCCCTACCTGAATAGAGATATTAACAGACACACACACGTGGTTCTATTGTCGGCCCCTGAGACTCGATGTACATACTTATTATGCCACAGAAATGGTTCAACTTGTAATCTATTTAATTTGTATCTAACTAGTAGGAATCTGAGGGGGTGACAGACAGTCTAGCACGTGTTGTTTACTGA
>NW_014581016.1:12260-12965 GCF_000485595.1 Priapulus caudatus
GCCTTCCCTTGCATTGCTAGATTTTTGCATAGGTTTTTGTGTTATCTAATTAATGAAGTAATTTGTAAATAGTTAATTTTTGTTATATCTGTGAATTTTTCGTGTAATCTGGTAATCTATGGATCTGAGCACAACGCTCGTATGACGTAACATTAACGTGTTATTGTACTGCTATTATAGTGGTACAATAACGTGTTATTGTACTCCTAGTATAGTGGTACAATAATGCGTTATTGTACTCCTAGTATAGTGGTACAATAATGCGTTATTGTACTTCTAGTATAGTGGTACAATAATGTGTTATTGTACTCCTAGTATAATGGTACAATAATGTGTTATTTTACTCCTAGTACAGTCGTACATTATTGTTTTATTGTACTCTTGGTACAGTGGTACATTAACGTGTTATTGTACTCTTAGTATAGTGGTGCATACATGTGTTATTGTACTCCTAGTATAGTAGTGTTCACAATAATCATCGTAAACGTTAACTTATTAGTAGCCGTGCTCTTTATCATTAAACTGTTGCTTGTAGTCGCATCAGGAAATATATGGTTAGCAGTGGATTGCTAGCTGCGTGGTAACACATGGTTAGCAGTGGATTGCTAGCTGTGTGGTAACACATGGTTAGCAGTGTGGTAAAACATGGTTAGCAGTGTGGTAACACATGGTTAGCTGTGGATTGCTAGCTGTGTGGTAACACAT
>NW_014581017.1:0-1455 GCF_000485595.1 Priapulus caudatus
GAGGCGAGAAAATGAGAGGAGGGATAAGAGAGAGTATGAGGGAGAGAATGAGAGAGAGAGAGAGAGAGAGAGAGAGAGAGAGAGAGAGAGAGAGCGCGCGCACGATAGGAAGGCCAAGGGACGGAGGGGGCGAACTATAAATCACATATTTTACCCGGAAGTACTGCCATTTCGGTTGCAACTCAGTCAATAGAGGTCGCAGTCTAAATATACACACGCGCGCGCACACACACGGGCGCCTGTGTGAAGCTAACAGATCCTCTACGCATCAACATTCGTGGCGCTTGTAAAGCCAAGTTTCTGGGTCGTGCGTCTTAAAAGAGGAAGGTTCGGATTGGATGACTGTAACTATACATAGCCGTAGTGTCATATTTGTTCAGCAGCAATGCAGCGGGCATCCCACGCACGAGTATCCGCGCCTATATACAGAGTAGGGCATCCCCCACCCACTACCGCTGAAGGGGTCGTTGTCGTATCAGGTACTACAGATATGCTACCGAGCCCTACATATATTTGTATACACAAAGACTTGTTACTACAGCAAGTGTACCTAAGTCCCTCACCCTAACACTAACCCTAACCCTAAACCCTAACTCCTTTAACCCTAAAACATATACCTCATATAAAAATAAAACATAATACTAAAACAACCTAAAACTACTCGCGTACATATCTGTAGTACCTGAACGACAACGACCTCCATCTCACCACCGGTACGCACGCACGCTCACACTGCATGCACGCACGCACGCACTTCCCCTCTTCTCTGTCTTCCTCCTCTGCTCTCCTTTCGCTCTCTCTCTCTTCTACTCCCTCCCATTGCTCCTCTCTTCACTCTCCTCTCTCTTCGCATATAATTGAAATTCTCTCTTCCCTCTCTCTCAGATGCCGTCTCTCTCGCCTCTCGCTATAATTTCTTTCCCTCTCATCCCCTCCTCGAATCCCTATTTCTTTCTTCCTCTTCCTCCATTCCCTTCCTCCCTCCACCTCCTTCTCCAGCGCTGCCATTAACTGTTCACACACTACAGAGGAAGCATTACCCACTCAGCCCCACCCCTAACCCCCTCTTGAAACCTCACTCAGCCCCACCCCCCTAACCCCCTCTACACTCACGCTCAGCCCCACCCACCAAGCCCCCTACCCTACCTCACCCCACTCAAGCCCCAACCCCTAACCCTCTCTCACCCTCACTCAGCCAACCCTAATACCCCACTCAGCCCCACCCCCTAACCACCTATTGCTCCACCCCCTAACCCCCTCTTGCCTCACTCAGCCCACCCCTAACACCCTCTTGCTCCACTCAGTCCCACCCCTAACCCCTCTTACCCCACTCAGCCCCACCCCCTAACCCCCTCTTACCCCACTCAGCCCCAACTCCTAACCCACTCAGCCCCACCCCTAACCCCCTCTTGCCCCACTCAGCCCAACTCCCTAACCCCCTCTTGCTCCACTCAG
>NW_014581017.1:1868-3107 GCF_000485595.1 Priapulus caudatus
CTACCTCGGGTACATATCTGTAGTACCTGATACGACAACGACCCCATCTGCCCCACTACCGTTACGTCACGCACGCTCACACGCATGCACGCACGCACGCACTCCCTCTGTCTCTGTCTCTCCCTGCTCTCCTCTCGCTCTCTCTCTCTCTCCCTCCCTATTTGCTCTCTCTTCACTCTCGCTCGCTCTTCGATATAATTGAAATTCTCTCTCTCTCCCTCTCTCTCAGATGCGCGTTCTCTCTCGCTATCGCTATATTTCTCTCCCTCTTCCTCCATTCCCTTCCTCCCCTCCTCCTCCCTTCTCCAGCGCTGATTTAACTGTTCACACACTAACGAAGAGGATAGATTACCCACTCAGCCCCACCCCCTACCCCCTCTTACCCCACTCAGCCCCACCCCTAACCCCCTCTTACCTCACTCAGCCCCACCCCCTAACCCCCTCTTACCCCACTCAGCCCCACCCCCTAACCCCCTCTTACCCCACTNAGAGCGAGAGCGCCATCTGTCGTGGAGTTTGGTGGTAGTGGTGAATTGAGCCCATGAGCGAGAGCGCCATCTGTCGTGGAGTTTGATACACTAACAGCCTGCACATACCTACTCAAATTACGCCTATAAATAGTTTGCCTACACAAGTCGACTGCTTTTATCTGTCTGCATAATATCCCGCCTACACAGTCTGCCTACATTAGTCATATATGTTTACCTGTCTACATATCTCACCTACACAGTCTGCCTACATTAGTCATATATGCTTATCTGTCTACATATCTCACCTACACAGTCTGTCTACATTAGTAATATACGCTTATCTGTCTACATATCTCACCTACACAGTCTGTCTACATTAGTCATATATGCTTATCTGTCTACATATCTCACCTACACAGTCTGCCTACAATAGTCATATGTTTACCTGTCTACATACACAATCTATGTACACAGTCTGCCTACATTATAACTGAACGAACATCATTTTTTTCAAAGATGAGAATATTACTTGCGTAAGAATTATTTGTTGCATAAAAATGTTAGTCTACAATTTTTTTTGTAGCATGGCAATGATAGAGGGCAGTAGAGAGAAGAGGGGGAGAAACAAGGAGAGAGGGTGACAGCGATAGAGACAGATGGGAAGAGTGAGACAGAGAAGGAGGAAGAGATGAGGGGAGGGAGAGAGAAGGGTACATTGCAAGAGTGGAGAAGGAAGGGAGAGATGGAGGGAGGGAGGGAGGGAGGGAGG
>NW_014581017.1:5029-15316 GCF_000485595.1 Priapulus caudatus
GTGTACAGGTGTAGCATGTGTACAGTGTTGGTACATGTTGTACAGTGTACATTGTACAGTAGCAGTGTCGGTAGCATGTGTACAGGTGTACAGCGTGTACAGGTGTACATGTGTACAGGTGTACATGTGTACAGGTGTACATGTGTACAGGTGTACATGTGTACAGGTGTACATGTGTACAGGTTTTACATGTGTAGCAGGTTAGCAGGTGTAGGCATATGTGTACATTGTGTTACATGCTGTATCGGTGTACATGTGTATGTGTACACGTGTACAGGTGTACATGTGTAACTATGTGTACAGTGTGTACATGTGTAGGCAGGTGTGCAGGTGTACATTGTGTACATGTGTAACAGGTGTAGTCGAATAGTTTCCCCTCACTAAGTCCAGTGTTTGCGCTGCGCGTTCAAACAAGAGGTCTGCGTTATAATATACTGCTGGCACGTACTGCTAGCTGGCCAGATGTGTATAGAGACAGATGTAATCACACTGCTACTAGTATGACAGAATCGTCTACACATACGGAAGAATTGCGCGCGTGCAATCAGAGAATGGCTCATCAGCGCAGCGAAGAAGAAAGATAATTACAGCGTAATTTACTGCGCTTTCATCTTCCCGGCCTCCTTCCTCTCTCTCATCTCTTCGCCTCATCTCTGCTCTCTTCTCTCTCTGCTCTCTCTGCACGCTCTCTCTCTTCTCTCTCTCTCTGCTCTCTCTCTCTCTCGTCTCTCTTCTCTCTCGCTCTCTCTATCTCTCGTCTCTCGCTCTCCCTCTCCTCTCCGCTCTCTCTCTCTCCTCTCTTCTCTCTTTCCTCTCTCTCTTCTCTCTCTCCCTCTCTCTCCTCTCTCTCTCGTCTCTCTCTCTCTCTTCTCGGCTTCTCTCTTTCTCTCTCTCACTCTTCCTCTGATAAGACAATCACAGCGCTTAGGAGGATGTGATCGTTGCCCCTAGGCGACACAGAGCGCGCATCTCGGATGCTCGCGCGCGAAAACACAGCGATGGCAGAGAAGATGCAAGCATGCAAGATGAAACGAGGTTGCAATAGTCAAAGGCACAACAGACGCAAGTCAGGGCACACAGACGCCCAAGTCAAGGCACACAGACGCAAGTCAAGGGTCACACAGAACGCAAGTCAAGCGGCACGTCAATTTACTCTACACAGACGCGCATTTCCACCCCCCCCCCCCGGTGAATATGCCTATGCACGTCTGTGTATTGTGTTCGTGCGTGCGTGCGTGGCTCAGCCCGTGCGTGGCCGTGTTGTCGTGTTGGTGTGTGGGTGTGTGTGTGTGTGTGTGCTATAATGTGAAGTGCGTGTGTTGTGTGCGTGCGTGTGCTGTGTATGTCGTGTGTGTGTGTTGTGTGTGTGTGTGTGTATTGCGGTGCGTGCGTGCGTGTGCCGTGTGGTGTGTGTGTGCGCGACGCGCGTGTGTGTGTGTGTATGTGAGCTGCGTGCGTGCGTGCGTGGTGTGTGTGTGTGTGTGTGTGTGTGTGTGTGTGTGCGCGCGTGTGTGCGTGCGTGCGTGTGTGCATGTCTGTGTGTGCGTGTGTGCATGTCTGTGTGTATGTGTGTGTGTGTGTGTGAGTGTGTGTGTGTGTGTGTGTGTGTGTGTGTGTGTGCGTGCGTGCGTGCGTGCGTGCGTGTGTGTGTGTGTCCTTTCGTACTGACTCGCCCCGACCCCAGGCTACCGAGAGCTCAATAAATATACTCACGCTACGAGTCTACACGCGAAATGCTACTGCTACACTAGATCAGCGAGCGAGGAAGGGGTGAAGGGGTAAGCGAGTCAGCGAGCTAGTGAGGGAGCGATTGATTGATTGATTGATTAATTGATTGACTGATTGATTGATTGATTGAGTGGGTGAGTTAGTGAGTGAAAGAGGGAGCGATTGATTGATTGATTGATTGAGTGGGTGAGTGATTGATTGATTGATTGAGTGAGTGAGTGAGTGACTAAGTGGGTGAGTGGGTGAGTGGGTGAGTGAATGAGTGAGTGAGTAAGTGAGTGAGTGAATGAGGGATTGAGTGAGTGAGTGAATGAGGAATTGAGTGAGCGAGCAAGCGAGTGAATGAGTGAGTGATTGATTGATTGATTGAGTGATTGATTGATTGAGTGAGTGATTGAGTCCGTAAGGGAGTGAGTGAGTGAGTGAGTGAGTGAGTGATTGAGTGAGTGATTAGTGAGTTAGTGAGTGAGTGAGTTAGTGAGTAAGTGAGTGAGTGAGTAAGGAAGTGAGTGAGTGAGTGAGTGAGTGAGTGAGTGAGTGAGTGAGTGAGTGAGTGAGTGAGTGAGTGAGTGAGTGAGTGAGTGAATGAGTGAGTGAGTAAGCATACAATTCCTTTCAAAGACGAACACAATTTTTCAGATGGTATTTCTCAGTTAGTGCTGCATCTGATGGCATCGAATGTAGGATATACATTAACAAACTGCATGCAGTGCCTCTTCGTACACTCAGGATACCACTGCCACAATGCTAGCACTATTTTTAAAGTGGCGGAGCTCCGGGGAAATCACAGCGAATGGAGATTCGTGAACAGCGTATGATTTGAAAGAGGTAACTGGCGCGCAATCTGCGTACTATTTCGTATCAATATTTATCAAATTTTTCATGAAATAACGGTTGGATTTTTAATAGCTTTGCAACTTTTATTAGTCAAATCTTACTACATAGGATACGAGTCACGTGCTGCTGTAAAACTTGTAGTAAAAAAAGTGTTACAAATTGTAAGCGAAAGTCTACTTGTGGTAGTGATGAATTGAGCGCGAGCGAGAGCGCCATCTGTCGTGGAGTTTGATATCACTAACAGGTCCTGCACATACCTACTCAAATTACGCGTATAAATAGTTTGCCTACACAAAGTCGCTGCTTTTATATCTGGTCTGCATAATATCCCGCCTACACAGTTCTGCCTACATTAGTCATATATGTTTATCTGGTCTACATATGCTCACCTACACAGGTCTGTTAGCATTAGTCCATATATGCTTACTCTGTCTAACATATCTCACGCTTACACAGTCTGCCTACATTAGTCATATCATGCTTAATCCTCTACATATCTCGCCTACACCAGTCTGGCCTACATAGTCATGATACTCGCTTATCTGTCTACATTATCTCGCCTACACAGTTCCTGCCTACATAGTCATAGTACGCTTATCTTCTACATATCTCGCCTACACAGTCTGCCTACATTAGTCATATATGCTTATCTGTCTAGCATATCTCGCCTACACAGTCTGCCTAAATTAGCATATACGCTTTATGTGTCTACATATCTCAGCGCTAATAGCTCTGCCTACAATTAGTCATTTGTTTACGCTGTCTACATACACAATCTATGTCACAGTCTGCCCTTAATTTAAACTGAAACGAACATAAATTTTTTTCAAGATGAGAATATTACTTGCGTAAGATATATTTGCTTGCATAAAAATGTTAGTCTACAATTTTTTTTGTAGCCATGGCAATGATAGAGGGCGCAGTAGAGAGAAGAGGCGTGAGAAAAAGAGGAACGAGGGTGACAGGGCGATAGAGACAGATGGTAAGAGTGAGACATGAGAAAGGAGGAAGCAAGATGAGGGGAGGAGAGAGAAGGGTACATTGCAAAGAGTTGGAGAAATGAAGGGAAGAGACTGGCAGGGAGGCGAGGGAGGGAGCGAGGGAGGCGAGGGAGGGAGGGAGGAGCGGAGGGAGGGAGGAGAGGAAGAGGGATTGGAATGGGAGCGAAGAGAGAGAGATGAGAGAGGGAGAGAGAGACCAGAGGAGAGATAGCAACATAGAATAACAGAGCAGAGAGATGCATACGTCTGTTGGATGATGGGTGTCTTTTTTGGGAATCTAACGAGTGCGTAGGCGGTGTGGCATGCACAGTACAGCACCGAATCGTGTAGATGTTTTTCCGATGATGTCATCGGTCCAAGCGTCTGTAGGGACACAGTAACACAAACCACTACACACACTCTCTACACAACAACGACTACATATACATTATACATTATAGCGTACATTGTATTTAACATCATCAAGAGGGTCCAATAATAGAATATTAACGACAAAATTAATTAATTATTAATTCTGTTAATTAATTTCGATTTAGTTTTTAGAGATATAATAATATGTAGTGCTACATATTTATTATTATCTCTCCAGACCCACCAACAATTTCAGTCAGATGCACTGCCAATTAGAAATCGTAGAAGGGCTACAGAGATCATACGAATTATCAAAGGTAGGCTCGAATGTAAAGATTAGCAAGCAGACTTATTGCGAGTTCTTGTAAGAAAACAGTAGAGCGGCAGCCAACGGAACCATTTTAAAACTTTGCTGCTAATCAGAGCCGAGACCTTAAAGAACAGTAGCCCTCTAGATTTTACTGCATACATCTGTTACTTACTGTATAACAAATCGTCTATACCCACACGTATTTGTTACCAGATACCTAATTTTAATTGTTATAATTAATTACACATCAACGCTAACAAAATTTGAACGGCGCCATGACAACCAGCCGGACCGTGCGCTGCCACCCGAAAAAGTTGCGTTACTTTGACATATTTATTTTTGCACGCTTACAGACGCGAGGCTAATCACAAAAGTGCATTATATTTATACCTAAATGCTACTTTACCGGCGAACGATATTTATTTTAGGGCAAATTTATCCATATCGTATAACGTGAATATAATATATATATATATATATAATATATATATAATGTCGTTTATAACGATATTACAATTCCTTTTTGGCTTTTAAATGAATAAATAAGAAACACCCTGCAGTCTGTAGCCCTTGCTCTGGAAGTGGTTTTAGCGGCACTTATGCAGATCGTGCACATTGAGTGGCGGCCACGTCTTGTAATGAAACTGTAGTCGTTAGTTTAAAACATTACAAAAAAAATATTTTTAATGGTGCATTGAATTCATGAAACTGTTTTATATAGCGTAATTATAACCTAAGATTAGCTGCGAAAATAACCATAGAAACCTAGAGTAAACTCTCCCTTTTTAAATCCAGGGCCGGTGCTTATGCATAGCCTTACTCAGTCAACTATCAGACGTTCAAGGCCTCATGCATCCCTTGCTCACATGACTCACAATATCAGACACGCATTTCATCTTTCCTCCTCTCTCTCTCTCTCTCAACACACAGAGCACACACACTTGCACGCTACAGCACACACTTGCATCACGCACGCACACACTTGTACGCTCGCAACGCAACACACGCACACACGCACCAGACGAGCGCAAACACACACACACAGCTTGTAACACACACACTGCACGCACGCATGCCAGCGAATTCTGCCTCTTCCGCTTGCTCCGTATGTTTTATCTCGGCTCTCTGCCCTCCTCCGCAGTCTCTCTCACTTCGCGCTTCCCGTCTTTCTCACTCCTCTTCCCACCTTGCTTCTCCTCTCTCTCTCTCTCTCATCTTCTCTACTCTCTCTCTCTCTCTCTCTCTCTCTCTTCTCTCTCTCTCTCTCTCTCTCTCTGCTCCTTCTCTCTCACTCTGCTCTCTCTCTCTCTCTGCTCTCTCTACTCTCTCATCTTTCTCTCGCTGTGCTCTCACTCTCTGCTCTTCTGCTCCCTCCCTCTCCCTCTAGAACTCTCTCTCCTCTCTTCTCTCCTCTATTTTCCTCTCTCTCTCTCTCTGCCCTCTCTCTCTCTGCTCTCTCTCTCTCTTCCCTCTGCGCTCTCTCCTCCCTCTCGTTATTTCATCTCTCTCTCTCGTCTCTCTCTGCCTCTCTCTCTCTCTCTACTCTGCTCTCTCTCTCTCTTCTCTCTCTGCTCTCGTGCTCTCTCCTCTCCTCCCTCTCATATTTCTCTCTCTCTCTCTCCCTTCTTTCCTCTCGCTCTCTCGCCTCTCTCTCTCTCCTCTTCTCTACTCTCTCTCCTCCTCTCTCTCTGACCTCCCTCCTTCCCTCGCTATCGTGGCTTGCTTACGTTGAGGCTAGATGGGCTGAGGGAGCGCGGTAGCCCCGCTGCAGCCCTGCTCACTTTCTCTCCTTCACCCATCTCTCCTCTCTCTCTACTTCCTCTCTCTCTCTCTCTCTCTCTCTCTCTCGTCTCTCTCATCTCTCCGCTCTCTCTCCCCTCCCCTCTCCTCCCTCTCTCCCTCTCTCTCCTCCTCTCTCTCCCTCCCTCCTCCTTGCCTATCGTGGCCTTGCTTAGCCGTGAGCTGCCAAGCCGTGAAGCTAGAATGGGTGAAGGACGCGGTAGCCCACCGCTCAGCCTCGCTGCCGCCTTTCCCTCCTTCACCCTCTCTTCCTCTCTCTCTCTCCCTCTCTCTCTCGCTCTCTCTTCTCCTCTCCTGACTCTCTCTCTCTCTCTCTTCTCTCTCTCTCTTCTCTCTCTCTGCTGCTCTGCTGCTCTCTCTCTCTCTGTCTCTTCTCTGGCTGCTCTCTCTCCTCTCTCACTCTCTATGCTCTCTCTCTCTCCCGCTCTCTCGCCTCTCTCTCCCCTCTCTTCTCTGTCTCTCTCGCATCTCTCTCTCGCTCTCTCTCTCTCTCTCTCCTCTGCCCGTCTCCCTCTCCCTGCTCCCTCTCCCTCTCTATCTCCCCCTCTCTCATCCCTCTCTCCCTCTCTCCCTCTCTTGCCTCTCGCTCTCCACTCCCTCCTCCCTTTGCTATCGGTGGCTTGCTTACCGTGAGCTGCAGGCTGAAGTGCTAGAGATGGGTGATGGAGCGCGTAGCCCGCTCAGCCTCCTGGCTGTGTCGCGCTGCGGGCGGGGAGTACAACCCCCGCGCTCCGACCACGCCGGTCAACATCCGACCGCATGACGCGGCCGCGACCGCACGACGACGTGTCGTCGGCACGACTTTGCGACGGCAGTAGCGCGGCCGCGAGAGGGCGCCGCGTCGGCGAGCGGCATCCGCTCGACGTCGGCCGCGAGGTTCGACGTAGCTGCACGGCGCGCGCGCGTCGTAAGCGCGAGTAGGCGCCCCCTGGCGGCGGTCTGGGTCGGCGGCCGACGCCGCACTGTACGACGAACGCGGCGCGTCGGGATGCGGCGGAGTGACGCAGCGGCTTCTCGGCGAGCACAGAGAGGGCGCCGTCGTACGTGCGACGCGTCCTCGCAGCTTCACGCGCTCACAGGTCGACGGTCGCGTTGCCGCTGCCGAGCGGGCCGGGACCGCGCCGGCAGGCGGGCGCCCGCGCGCGCCGCGCGTCAGAGACCCGACCGTGCGGTACGCGCCGCCGTAGCGAACGGCGCGTAGAGGCGCCGCCGTGCGTGGCGTTGTCCGTGCGTGTAGTAGGGCGCAGCGGCGTGTAGGTCGACGAGCCGGGAACGTACGCGGAGAGGCTGTGGCGAACTTGCCTGAGGCGATGTATGATGAAATATCGCTGCGACGCCGCCCCGAATCGTCCCGACGACGACGACGACGCAACTGGCATCGCGTAGGATCGAGAGCCGAGCACAGTCGGCCCGATGTAGGTCATAGGGAGGACGGCGGTAGGTGGTGGCGGGCACGCGGGACGGCGGCGAAGAGCTTCGCCCGCGCTCAGCGTAGGTCAGCCGGCCAGCACGCGGCGTCGGTCAATGGTGGCCGGCAGCGCTGCAAGCGAAACAACGAGCGGAAGATAATTACGGAACACACCGTAGATAGGAACATAGAACACACCAGATTAGGATAGAAGCATGCTATCGCACAGGAAGAACGCACCGAATTAATTTGTTTTTTATTACCTCGCCAGGGGGGCGTGGCGGAGATTATCGTTTTCACCGGCGTGCCATTGAGTGTGGTTGTTGTGCTGATGTCCTTGCTTACCATGCACGTTTCAGTTCACTTCCGATAGTCGCTGCGCTGGCTGTAGAACCTTACAAACACAGGCTAAGGGGCAACACACAGTCCGTCCCCCACCTGCACGCCGCATAATCGGATCCAATTTAATTAATTAATTAATTAATTAATTAATTAATTAATTTTTTCCACTAATTAATTAATTAATTAATAAAAAAATTTTTCAACATTGAGAGAATTCAGCTGCCTTGGCGAGGGTCATGTGCTCTCCGAGTGCTCTAGTATTATTATTATAGTTATTATTATATTATTAATAATATTATTATTATAGTTAATTATAATTAAACGTATTATATATTATTAGAAACATGTAGTAGAACATGCAGTGATGGCGTCTGTATGGATTTTTGTTGAGCGCGTGTCGTGCCGGCAGCGAGTCCTACGTGTGTCGCCGCACACGTGCCTATGTATGCAGCACACGCACGCACACACGTGCCTATGTATGCACGCACAGCACACACACACGGCACACACGCGCCTATGTATGCACACACGCACACCACACCGTGCCTATGTATGCACGCACGCACACACACCACGCACACACGCGCCTATGTATGCACAGCACGCACACACACACGTGGGCCTAAATGTATGCACGCACGCACACACACACGCACACACGTGCCTATGTATGCACACACGCACGTCAACACACGCCACGCACACGCAGCCGCACGCACGCACGCACGCAACGCCACGCACGCTACGCACGACACGCCACGCAACAGCCACGCACGCCACGCACGCACGGCACGCGACGCACGGCACGTGGTCACGCACGCACTGCCGGCTACGGCACGGCACGCACGTAGCACGCACGCACGCACGCACGCACGCACCAAGCAGCGCACACACACACACACACCACACACACACACACACAGCAGCACACACGCACACACGCACGCACGCAACGCACGCACACACACACGCACGCACACACACACCACACTACACAAAACACCCACCACACACAACACACACGCACACACGACGCACACAGCGCACGCACACACGCAGCGCAGCACGAACGCCACACACGCACGCACGCACGACACGCACACACGCACGCCACAACACGCACGCACAGCACACGCCGCACACACGCACGCTACGCACGCACAGCAGCGCACGCACACCACACACACACACGCACGCACCACGCACGCACACACACACGCACGCCACGCACGGCACGCATCGGACACGCACGGTAACGCCGCGCGCGGCAGCACACACAACACACAGCAGCACAAAAAGATCAATAAAATATAATTTAAGTCGGCCCCTTTTTGGCGGGTCGCGTCGGGTGAAGGCAAACAAACAATATTTTTAATATGGCCTCAACGGCTTCTTGGACCGTAGGCTCTGTCCAGGTACAAGCTGTCTCGCTCCGATGCCGTTGTGCCGCGGTGCACGAAAAATCGCTCAACAAAGCCGGCAACGCAGAAAACGCTCGGAAGTCGATTGTGATGGCGTGGGTCTGGATGGCCGGCTCTGGGGTACGACTGGCTGGCTGCGATGGATGGATGGAATGGCTTGCCTGCCTGTGGCTGGATATGGATGGATGGGATGGATGGATGGATGGATGTGATGGATGGATGGATGGATGGATGGATGGATGATGGATGGATTGGATGGATGGATGGATGGATGGATGGATGGCTGGATGATGGATGGATGGATGGATGGATGGATGGATGAATGATGGATGGCCATGGATGGCATGGATTGGATTGGATGGATTGGATGCCTGGCTGGCTGGATGGATGGATGTAATGCGCTGCGCTGGCTGCTGAATGGGATGGATGCGAGTGGATGGATGGATTGGAATGGATGGATGGAGATGGATATGGGATGGATGGATGGCATGTGCTGGGTGGAATGGATTGGCCTGTGGATGGATGGATGGATGGCATGGATGAATGGGCATGGATGGATGGATGGATGGATGGATGGAAGCATGATAGATGGATGCATGATGGATGGATGGATGGATGGTATGCATGGATGGTATGGATGGATGGAATGGGGAGAACGGATGGGATGGCATATGTGATGGATGGATGGATGATGTGATGGAGATTGGATGGACATGATGATGGATGTTAGTGGACGGCTGGGATGGATTGGATGATGGATGATGGATGGATGGATGGATTATGGATCGAGATGGATGGATGCCTGCGGGGTATGGATGGATGATGCCTCACTGGTGTCGGATGGCATGGATGATGGATGGATGGATGGATGGTGGATGGGGATGGATGGATGGAATTGGATGGATGTAGATGATGGATGGATCGGATGTGGATGGAGGATGGATGGTGGATGTTGCTGGATGGACGAGGCATGGAGGAGGGATGGAGGGATGGATAGGCTGGAGCTGGATGGATGGATGATGGATGGAGTGTGGTGGACTGGAATGGATGGATGGTTGGATGGATATGGATGGATGGATGGATGGCTGG